>NC_043761.1:2678459-2693079 GCF_902148845.1 Salarias fasciatus | reverse complement strand
CACACTCCGTTTGTTGTCTGGCTGGCTTTAATGTCTATTAAATGTATTTAAATTGAGTTAAGCGTCCTGAATTGGGGCAGTGAACCACGAGGCGCAGCGCAGCCCTTTGAATTCGACTTGTGTTGACGGTGAATCTCGCTTCAGGATGGAAGATACACCTTTCACTTCAGGTAAGTAAAGAAAAGCACAGAGTTTCAGTGTGAAAACCAAACGTCTGTCTGTGGAGTGTGTATTCATGTCCATCTGATCACACACACTCACACACACACTCACACACACACTGCTGATTTCCATGAGGACGGAATGCATTGAGAAAAAGTTATTTGAGAAATCGAACGCATTAAAACTGGAGAAACTCTCACGCATTTAAAATCTGATCAGGATGAATTCAGATAATTAAAACTCTAATTAGCGACACCGTTGGATCTTGGAGAAGAGATTATTTTCAATGGAAGAAATGATTCACTACTTCAGAAACAAAGACTTTAGACCAACGCAGTGGAAAACAGACTCTGATTGGTGGTCCTTTGGTCCGGACCGAAAGCAGAGGCCCCGCCCCTTTGTCCACCTCACGGCGAGTCACAACCAACCGCGGAACGCAGTCTTCTAATCAGCTCCTGCTTTTCAGGGGGACCAGAGTTCACCCGTTAGGTCTGGATCTGAGTCCAGAGGAGCTTGAGAAGTGGACTTTTCTACAAAGTCCCTGAAGTGGACTCTGGTCCGGATCAGACAGGGCTGCTGTGGAAGTGTCCTCAGACAATGGAGGGTCCCGGTTTCAATGGGACGCCAGAGGGGAAACAGCCAGAGAGGGAAGGACCGCGACACGCTTCCAGTCACAGCAAGTCTGGGTTCTAACAGGAACCCCAGGAGTGGAGACACGACACAGATTTCATTCCAGTTATGCTTTACTGTACCATATTGTACCACGTTGTATTGTACCGAATTGTACCACACTGTTTTCTACCATGTCGTACCACATATCTTAACCTATCGGACCCTACTGCAGCATTTTGTACTGTACCGCACCGTATCATATTGTATTGCGTCACTCCATAGAGGACCACATTGTACCGCACCGTAGCATATCATATTGCTCTGTATCGTATCATCTGGCACCATACTGTACCATATCATATCGTATCACACAGTACAATATCGCACCGTATCGTAACCTACTGTAATGAACAGTACGGTAACCATGTTTTACTGTACCGTATCATCGTGCACTGTACCGTACCGCATCATATACGGTACAGTACCATTTTGTGCCGTACCGTACCGTACCATACCGTACCATATGTCACTGTACTGAATCACACCGTACCATATCATGAAGCACTGTACTGTATCACACCGTAGCGTACCGTACTGATACCGTATCTTACTGTACTGTATCATACTGTGCTGTATCTTACCATACCGTATCGTACGGTACAAGAACACATTTGAGAAGACACTCAGGAACTCTCACTCATTCCCAAACTTTCAAAATTCTCCAACAAACATTCAGACTTTGCCAAACGATCAGGGTTAGAAGACGTCGTTCCCCCTGAATTGTGTGAGCGTCGTTACCAGGGTGTGATTAGAAGAGTTTCTGACTCTGCTCACTTTCCTGATAAAGGCCAGAAGAGAAGCTCCGACTGTAACCGAAGCTTTTATTAGAGAGACAGAACTCCGCGATGCGTTCAGGGGACCAGAGGAAGCGTTAATTAGCAGGACGGAGCGAGCGTCACGCCGGCTCTCGTCCGCCCGGAGCCGAAGCGACCGCCGCCTGGAGGGATTGGAATCAAACCGAGGACCCCCTCCGAGGCTCAGGCCTCCACACACACACACACACACACACACACACACACACACACACACACACACACACACACACACACACTGTGTGTGACGTCTCTTTGACTCGTGGAATCCAGGGAGCTCCTCTCAGGACTCCTTCCACCGGCCGCCTTTTCCTCGCCGAGTGACGCATTAATGTTCGGCAGACCTCAGGAGACCCGGCTGGTTCCCAGCAACACCTCCCGATGCACGGCGTGCGCCGGCACTCACACGCCGAGGAGGAGGCGACGGCGGCGGCGGCGTGCCGGGCTTTTACTTGGCCTCTGCCCAGATTAGACGGCTCGGCCGCTGTCTCACATTAGCCGAGCCGGCCGGGCTGGAACATGGTGGTGTTCAGGCGTCTCTCTCAGGCTTTCTCTCGCCCCAACGACCGTCTGGGAGGAAATCGGGCTGAAGCAGCAACTTTGACGGTTAATTAGCCTCGTTAGGAGAAACCTCTGAGGCCAAATCTGGAAATAAACAGCCTTTGTTAGAGAAGCTGTTTTCCCACACAGAGGCAGACTGTTTGGGAAATCACAGATTCACGGAGGAGGAGGAGGAGGAGGAGGAGGAGGTGGGCGGGGCTTACAGGAGGTAGCAGGAAATCATCACATCAACACATGATCCAAGGGGAAAGCTAATACTTTGAGCAAAAATAAATTTGAATCACTAGTTGTCATATAAAAATAATTCAACTGAATAAAACATTTAGAATCAAGTAACAAAACTAACATGCAAAATGAATGGATATACACGAGCAATGCTACATGCTACATGCTAAGGCTGTTATGGCATTAAAACAAGTGATGCTACATGCTAACGCTCTTAAGGGCTCACACACTAGCGATGCTACATGCTACATGCTAACGCTCTTAAGGCTTTGACGACTTGTCTTCAAGCACCGTCAGTTCAGAAAATACCACAAACTTGAACGTTCTTGACAGAATCGGGGAGGTCATGTGGGTCATTGTCTAAACAGGAAGTGGATGGAGTGTAGTGTGACGTACAAACGTGATCTTTCACAGTCGGAACCCAACAAATGTTCATGATAACATGAAGCCAGACAGGCGACCAGCAGCCACCAGCCGGTGCCAGATAAAGCCTGCGTGACGTAAAAGCCATGCGATGTTTTGTTTTCTGAGGTCTGCACTTCGTGAGAACGTTCAGATGAACTTTATCATCCTTGAATAAAACCTGTCCCGAGGCTGAGTCTGGAAATTCCGAATTGACAGTCCTGAGGAAGCAGCTGAGACTTTTCACATCATGTGAACCACAGAGTCTTTATTTACTTCAAGCTCCCTCAGACTGAATCTGGTTTCTGCTGCTTTCTTTTATCTTTATGGAATCAAGCAACATTAAACTAATAGAGTCAAACAGCTGTAGAAAGGGAGAAGCAGAGCTGTGGTTTTTACTGGAAGTCCGTGATTCCTGTAATGGTTTGATTCACTCAGAACTGAAGGGAAATAAAAGGGAGGCGTTACGCCGGGATACAGAATCCCTTTGATCTTTTGACCTCCTGACCCCCCTTCAGGGCTGATCTCACTGCCGGAGACTCGGGACACCAAAAGCCGTATTGTGCTCTCGCCGAGGCGTCAAGTGGGTCAAAGAGCCGCAGTAAACACACCAAGGACCGGAGGGAAACAGACCGTTTGGAACGCCACGGAAAACCGAATGCCGGACCTCCAAAATAAAACTCCTCCGGTTGTGTCAGTACGTCGTTTCTGCTCCTGGTGTGACTCAAGTCACCATCAGGTCTCCACCTGGTCTCCACCAGGTAACCCTCTGGTCTCCACCTGGTCTCCAGTCCAGTGACACAGACCCTTAAAGCTCTCTGGCGCCCCCTATCGGAGGATCACAGCTCAGAATGAAAAGAACACGACCTTACAGAAAGTTTTAACTCTGACATTCAGACGTTTTATGGACCTGACGATCAAGTCGACACAAGTTGGTACGAAGTCAGATTCTTTGGGTTTTAATGAATGAATGAATGAATGAACGAACTTCATCAAACGTGCTTCAGTATCTTAAAAGTTCCTCCTTAAAGAAGTTTTAAATATGACACAAAAACATTATCTGGTCAAGATTTTTGCACATTTGCAATTTTTCTAACTCGACCGTGAATTCCTGAGCGTGTGAACGAGGACACAGCCTCCACCACCTCCACCTCCACACCACCAATCAGCTTCAGCTGCAACATAAAAGTACTAAAGCGTCGTTTTTTTTTATCAATCAGCTCCTTGAACTGGTCTATGAATGAAAAGTTTTCCCAGGATTTGTTCAGTATATTTTCGATTGAAGCCACTTCCTGATCACACATTCAGACACAGTTTCACTGAAAGCAAACTAGCGGAATTAGCATCATCGCGAAGCAAGCTAGCACTGATTTTGTTGATTTATTGACAGAAACTCGAGACCAATCATACGTCTGGATGAGGGCCGTCCGGTTTAATCGCATTAATTAACTCAAATTCCACTAGCGTCATCACTTCCTGTTTGGACTGACGGAACATTTTCCATTACAGGCGAGAAACACCGACTGTTAAACATGCTACTAAAAAAACGTGATTAATCGTGATTAACTGTGGAAGTCCTGCAAATAGTCATGATCAATAAAATCAATCTGTTGACTGCCTGAATCTCAGGGGAACGTGTTGGAAAAGGAAATACGTCATTAGACATTTTAGATTTTTTCGGTCAAAACAAAGTAAACTGACAAAACTACGAAGCAAAGCTGATGGACTTCAGTTCGGTTTGGTTCCTTCTCACCAGACGGACGTTTTCCACGTCGATCCGAACTTTGACTACTTTCAATTAGCGGGCTAGCCGAGTCCGAGAAGCGTCAAAATGTGATTAATCGAGATTAATTACAGATTTAAAGAATTAATGCTTTGACAGTCCTGTCTTGATTCTGGCCGATGAAGTCCTGCTGTGACTGACTCCATCCCGCCGGCCGCTCCCTCACAGGCTAACGTCACGCTGCTGAACGACGGACGGATTCACCGGACGCTCGCCTCAGTCACGTTTCCCCCAAATCAGCATCACAAGCTTCACGCTCTGCGTTTCATTTTGCTACATTCCTCGGAATTAGAGTGTGTGTTGGAGTTCAGTTCTTCCATTACGGCTAATCTGTCTGAGCTGGATCTGGTCCTGGTCCTGGTCCTGGTCCTGGTCCTGGTCTGATTCTGATACTTCTGTTTGGTGGAAATTCATCAAAGTTTTAGTGAAGCCCTCCTGCTTTTATTTTTTCAGAAAGTCTTCCTAAAGACCAGCTTTGGAGTCATTGTGAATTAGAGAACAGAACCAGACCAGACGGGACCGGGGCGGGTCCAGGAGGGATTATCTGAGGCCACATGGTTCTGAAGGTTCAGGATCGTCTGTTAAAAAGCTCTGGAGAGCTGAACTCTGCTCTTCTGTGTTTGAGAAAGTAAAGATCAGTGAAAGCTGGAGCGGTTACCAGGACCTGAGACCCCGCCCCCCCCGCCCCCCCCTCCCCCGCCGTACCTCCAGGCGGTCGGCGTGCAGCACGATGAAGCGCGTGGCGTTCAGGCACTCCAGCTCCAGGCTGACGTCCCCGGAGAAGGTGAAGTTGTCCATGTGGACGGCGAGCCGCAGGTCGTAGTGCCGCGGCCGCAGCGTCCCGGGCAGCCGGGAGTTCCTCCAGGGCTGCGCCGCCGCCGCCGCCGCCCCCGCCTCCTCGTCCCCGCGCTCCCCCCGGCTCCCGTTCAGCCGGGCCGAGCCGCGGGAGCCCGCCTCGCCGCCGCGCTCCCGCCCGCCGCCGCCGCCGCCGCTGCTGCACTCCTCGAAGCGCACGCCCAGCGCCACGGCCACCGCCGTCACCACGATGAGCGTGAGCACGGACAGGGCGAAGCCCAGCACCAGCCGCTTGTGCACCGTCACGTGGCGCTCGGTGGTGCGCGGCCGCGCCGCCGCCGCCGCCTCGGCCCACTGCTCCGACAGGCCGCGGCCGTTGCGCACGGCGCCGGGGCTGCTGTCGTTCAGGCCCATCTCACCGGAACTGTCACTGCGAGGCCGGGGGGGTCGAGTCACGGCTCGGGGACAAAGTCATGGGCGAGCCGATCCCGACTCCCGGATCCGGCCTGGGTGGGTGACCTCTGACCTTTGACCTCTCCGCTGCTGCCGACGTCCTTCAGGCGGCGGAGAATCGGCGCCGCGGCTCGTCTCACATCTCACACCACAGATCCGACGGACCGGGAAGGACGAGGCGGGCGACAGGAGGGGGGGGGGGTGTGGGGCGGGGATCAACGCCGCATGGTTCGATTCCAGCAGGAGCAGCAGGAGCAGGCGGAGGTGGCGGTATGCTGTTGAGAGTGTGGCTGTACGCCGACCGGACCATAGACCTCCGGACCGGCTCCGGAGGACCAGCAGTCCCGGTCCGCCGGGAAGTTCAGCTGCTCCCGCCCCGCTGGTCCAGGACCCGGGACCCGGGACCCGAGACCCCCCTCCGGCTCGGGTCTGGCCCCCCTGATGGACCCCGGACTCACAGAGACGCTGGAGGTTTTCCTCCTGGGGGGCCGGTGGTGATGGAGGGAGGCAGTAACTCTCCCTCTCTCTCCCTCTCTCTCTCTCTCTCTCCGGGGGGTAAGTGGATGATTTACAGCCTCCTGTGGGGGTATTTCACCGGGGATGGGGGTAAATCACCGGAGACCCGGGGTGGGAGGGGCTGCCGGGGGACGGACTCGCTCACGAGGAGCCAGATGGACGCCGGTGATCCTCCGGTAACTTCGGTGGTTCGGGACGGTCCCGGTCGGAGCGCCTCCGCCCGGCCCGCCGCGCCGCCAGCCCCGGGAGGAGAGCAGAGCAGAGCTCCGCCGCGCGGTGCGATCCGCCCGGTAACTTCCTTAAAAACAGCGCAGAAAATCCCGGTGGGTTCCAAGGATCCGCGGCGGCCGGAACGCAACAGATCCCCGCGGTGAGCCTCCTCCCGGACCCGCTCCGGTACCCGGTACCCGCCACCCGCCGCGGCCGCTCCGCAACTTTTTCAGCCCGGGAAGAGCGTCCGCCACCGGCGACGCTGCTGCCGCTTCTGACCGCCGAGCTCCGCTCCCGGTGATGGAGATGAAGAGGAGGAGGAGGAGGAGGAGGGGGAGGAGTGGGGGGGGATCAGCATCCCTCCATCCACACAGGAGGACTGAGAGACGAGAGAGAGAGAGAGAGAGAGAGAGAGAGAGAGAGAGGAGGAGCATGAGGAGGAGAGAGAGAGAGAGAGAGAGAGGAGGAGCATGAGGAGGAGGGAGAGAGAGAGAGAGAGAGAGAGAGAGGTGGAGGTGGACAGCGCTGTTTTGAATGAAAGCTCCTCCCTCCTTCTCTCTTCTCTCCGGATTTTTTTTCCCCAAATCAGACAAAAGCAAATTAAGGATGAGAGACACGTGGAGCTCCTGCAGCACATTTCTCTTTAAATTAACACCTCCGTCCACACGGCTGCGACCTCTCTCCTCCTCCTCCTCCTCCTCCTCCTCTCCTCCTCCTCTCTCCTCCTCCTCTCCCTCTCTCCTCCTCCTCTCCTCCTCCTCTCTCCTCCTCCTCCTCTCCTCTCCTCCTCCTCCTCCTCCTCTCCCTCTCTCCTCCTCCTCTTCCTCCTCCTGCTTCTTCATCCAACCCTGGGAGTGTTTCTAAAATCAGCTTCATCACACAAAATGCACAGAAACGAGTGTGAACTCCTCATTAAAGGGTTAAAGACAAGGACGCCACTAAAAGATTTCACAGTCATGTCCCAGTTGTTTCCTTCAAAAGAGTTAAAAAATGGCCAAGTTGACTCAAACAGGCAAGAAAGAAAAAGTGCAGGGAAATGATTAGAACAGAAATAAAGACAAATGAGCCGGTCTGGCATCATCAGTTTAGGAAAAAAAAAAAACGTGATGCAAGTTCCAAAAAAACAACATAAATTAAAAGAAAGCTTCCAGAAGCGAGTGTGTTTGAGGGCATTTCCTTTGGGACTGGATTCTACTTTCATATATTCAGATTTTCATCTCATCTGATGATCCAAACTCTCTGAAATGTAGATTAAAACTCAAATTAAACAGTGAAAAAGGCATTTCTCTTTAATTTCAGGCTGGAATTCACTAATTACATTTGACAAACCTTCAAAACTAATGATGTAAATTCAGTTTTGATGACTTTCAAGGAAATAAAGTCTATAATCGGTTAAAACAAGATAGATTCCATCAATTCTCCTCTGTATTTATGACCAGATCTGCCCTCTGCAGGACCAACATCTCATTACACCTAAACCACTTAATCTGAACAGGATTTATAATCCAGAAGGAACAAGATCAAGAGCACAGAATCATGGCTGTTGCTCCTTTAGGTTCACAGAAATTTGAACATTGGAGGATTTTTACTGTTTTCTTGAGGATTTCAGACTTTCTATGAAAGAAGTTTCACGTTTATAGATATCTCTTGGAAAAGGATACAGCACGCCCTTTGGAATCTGAAGAGCTCAAGAAAACATCCAATAATGGTCAAAACCCGGGAATACAAATCAAGACGTACCAAGAAAAAGTATTGCATAATTCCTTTTCACCAAAATGACTGAAAAGAAGATCCAAAAACACAAACCAACCCAACACACCTTGAAACAATCCACAAAACTCGGCAACAGAGATTCGTTTGATTGGTTTTGATGTGAAAATAGAAAAAAAAAAAAAAAAAGAAAAACTGGCATTTTGGTCCAAAGAGTCCAAAACACCTGACAGAGGAAACACAAACGCTTCCTGTGTCCTCACTGTGGGCGGGACTAAAGGGACACCAGGAGCCAATGAGAGGCTGGGAGCCAATGAGGGGCCAGGAACCAATGAGGGGCCAGGAACCAATGGGAGGCTCAAACTGAAAAGTTATTTTATTGTACGTTTTTAATTTTTACAACCAAATAAATGAGCTTAAAAAAACATGTCTAACTTTTAAAAAATAAAGATGGATGAAAAAAAAAAACCTAGCTGTTGACATATTTACCAAAAATAGCAGCTGGAGTAATCTGAATTCTTCTGACTGTCATGACAGTTTTACTTCCTCTGGTCCTGGAATCGCTTCAATCACTTCCTGTTCTGCATCGTTCTTTACTTCCTCTGGTTCTGGAATCGGTTCAGTCACTTCCTGTTCTGGGTTGTTCTTTACTTCCTCTCGTCCTGGCCTCCACTTTGTTGGTACATTTATAGGAATCTACTTTGGTACTGATGCCTGAGTTTGAGATTCTGCTGGATTCTACTGTGTTGTTTTGCGTACTGGGTTCTACTTCTTCCCGTTCTGGCTCTGATTTCTTCGTCAACGTGTTCAGATTTGAATATTACTTCATTTCCTGTTGTGGATCCAATAAAGTTAAATCCAAAACCGCGTTGAACAAACACGTTGAAGTTTGTATGGTTTCAGAAATGCGGACCTGATCTTCTCTCCAGAGAGTATTTACGGATCTATCCGGAGCGAGAACAGTTTGGAGAGGTTAAAAGCGGTGCGTTCAGGAGCCATCCGTCACAGCCACAACAGAAGGAAACCACAGAGCGCTCGCCGCCGTGACGCCGCGGCTTTGTGCTGCTTGTCAGCTGAATAATTTAAACTTTGCGACATCAGTAGATTCATACTGAAGCGTGTTTATTCGACGCGTCCATGATGAGGTCCATCCATTCAGGAAATGTACTCACACTCCTATTAAATGAAAGCTGCATGAATAATAAAGTGTGTGCTTCCTCCGGTATTACCACATAACGCAGCGCCGAGTCTGTGAAACCGAGACAGGATATTTTCTCATTGATCTCTGATCGGCGTTGAAGGTAAAGACTGTTCTGTATTTATAGATCTGCAGTCAAGATTCCAAACCGGAGGGTTGAGTCTGCGTCCCGAGGGATCGAGGCTTTATTTTACAGCGAAACGCTCAAGAAAGAGAATATTTACTGACACTTCAGGCTGCACTCATCCCCAAGTCTCCAGATAGACTCCAGATACAGCGATACACTGGCTCTCATGGTTAAAGAAACACACACACACACCCAGTGAGACCCGCTGGCTCTGGTGAGGGGCTTACTTAAAAGAAAAAAACCTGACCAAGACATCGTCGACAAAGAAAACTGATCGTTTCTTCAGCAACAGGTGGCAAATGGGAATCTTGTTGATTATTTTTAAAGCGGAGTTCTTAAAGTCTTGTTCTGGTCTTGGTCTCAAACCCTTAAAGTCTTGGTCTTGTCTTTGTCTTGACTCAGTCTTTACTTGGTCTTTGCCTCTTGAAGTCTTGGTCCAGACTTGGGCTGTGTTCGAAACCGCATACTTACGTACTACTCATACTAACTTATTGAGTATGCAGTGTGTTTACACTGGCAGTATGTGATTTTGAGTATGCGAGAAGTCCCCGGATGCATACTGCATTCGCCAGAAATGTTGAGTATACATCGTGTGTTCACTACTCATACTGAAATTGCCCAAGATGCAACGCGACGGACATTTGAATAAACTTTATTCAGTTCACAAAGACCGTTTCTTCATGATGTACATTTAGCAAGCTGAGTATGGTTCGAGATTTAATCTTCCCTCCATTGTTTGTGCTCGTAGGTATGTTATGTTACGAGATTTCTGATTGGATTGACAATGATTAAAAATAGTAAAAACAAAAAACAAAAAAACAAAAAAAACCCTTACATCTGAGAACAAGTCCATGCTGAAAGCGACCATGATGTACCGAAGACGGCGAGCCGATCTTTGTTGAAGAGCCGAAAAAACTCTCCGTCGGTAAAGCACCATAATTGGCATAATAAGTGGTCCGTTAACGGGACACCGGTCCAAACGGCGACGTTAAGCGAGATATATTGCTGAAAGATTGCCTTCTTGTTTTCAAAGTAAAAGCACAGATTTATCACTGAGGTTGTTTTGCATGAGAAAGGGAAAGGGGTGGTTTATTTTGGTGAAAATAACCGGAAGTGCGTTGCTCACTGCGGCTGGCTTGAATTTCGCCGAATTCGTCCGAACAAAATCATAAACGGCAGATATTCTGACAAGTAAACGACACACTCGGGCTCTAAACCACCACTTTGTCGCCTAATTTTAAAAAAAATCTCGATGAAGTTATACATTTGACGAGTTTAGAGCTAAAGTGAAATCAGCTTTAGCAGATCGATTTCTGCTCATGGAAGAAGTGCAATGCATTGTGGGTTATTATGTAGTATGCTGTAGTGTAAACGCTTCGCATACTGTTTGATGGACTGAGTAAGCAGGATGCAGGATGCATAGTATGAGTATGTAAGGATGTAGTAGACAGTATGCGGTTTCGAACACAGCCTTGGTCTCAAACCCCTAAAGTCTTGACCTGGTCTCAAGTTTTCAGGTCTTGTTGTGGTCTTGGTCTTGACTCGGTATTGGGCTCTTAAAGTCTTGGCCTTGACTCTGTCTAGTCCTCGAAAAGTCCCGTTCTGGTCACGGTCTTGAATTGGTCTCTGCCTCTTGAAGTTTTGGTCTTGCCTCTGTCTTGACCCAGTCTCGGCCTCTTAAAGTCCTGTTCTGGTCTTGGTCTTGCTTTGGTCTTGACCCGGGCTCTGCCTCTGGCTTCCTCATTCTCTGGTCTTGGTCTTAACTTGATCTCAGCCCATTAAAAGCTTGTTCTGGTCTTGGTCTTGCCTCGGTCTCGGGCTCTTAAAGTCCTGTTCTGGTCTTGGTCTGGTCACGGTCTTGGATTCAGTGTTCTCCAGCCCCAGCATTATCATCCCTGTAAACTGGAGTTGTGTCACTGATGCGTCCTGCTGGAGGGCCACTGGTCACACGTTTCCCACCGTTACCAAGGTGACACCCGGCACAGACGTCAGCGCTCACACCGCCAGATGTTTGATGGTCGTCTGGAGCTCCTGATGGGTCGTCACACGAACCATTAACTTTACTGCACACACACACACACAGATATGAACACACAAACAAATGCACAGGTACACACACACACACACACACACACACACACACACACACACACACACACACACACACACACACACACACACACACACACACACACACACACACACACACACACACACACACACACACACACCTGTTCATCAGGAGGTGCTAATACTGTCAATGATGAGGACAGAAAGACACAGACGCCAATGCTAATGCTAATCACTGTCGTTTATGAAGAGAGTGGACAGACTGCTAGCATGGTCTGCTAATGCTAGCATGCTAGCAGCAGCCGACGCTGAGAACCTCCATCCAGGCGCCTCGGTTTGCTGTCGGCAGACTGTTTATCCACATTCTGCTGTGATGTTGAAGGTAATTGCTGCCATTAAAAAGAAAGTCAATATAAAAGAAAGAATTTACCGTTGTCTGCAGAGTGTGTTTTATATATATACATACATTTATATATACATACATAAAACTACTTTAATTCCAGCAAAGTGTGAAAACGTCTGAAGAGCTGAGGTTTAACCAAACTTGTCCGTGCTGGAGGATGTTACAGTCTGCATCATTGTACTAGTTAGCTGGGAACGCGCACACACACACACACACACACACACACACACACACACACACATGTTTGTACAGCTATATGTTGTGAGGACATTCATTGACATAAAGTATTTCCTAGCCCCTTACTCGAACCCTAACCATCAAAAATGAATGCCTAACCCTAACCTATGCCCTAAACCTAACCTAAACCTAATTGTAACCCTAAATCAAAAATCAAGTCTGAACCCTCAAAAAAGCCAAAAAAGGTCTGTCAAATAGTGAGGACCGGCAAAAATGTCCTCACTTTCCAAAAATTGTCCTCACTTGTAAGGTTAAAAACCCAATGTCCTCACAAAAGGTCCTCACAACATATAGCTGTACAAGTACACACACACACACACACACACACACACACACACACACACACACACACACACACACACACACACACACACACACACTGACATTGCATGGCCAATTAGAGTTCTGTTTCAGCCAAGTAGATCAAGGTGGAAGACAGCAGGGAGAGAGAGGGAGAGAGAGAGAGAGAGAGAGAGAGAGAGAGAGAGAGAGAGAGCGAGAGAGAGAGAGAGAGAGAGAGAGAGAGAGAGAGAGAGAGAGAGAGAGAGAGAGAGAGAGAGAGAGAGAGAGAGAGAGAGAGAGAGAGAGAGAGAGAGAGATCAGTGGGCGTCACACTCTCCTGCAGCCCCGAGGAAGATTGGTGTCAAGTGCAAAGAACACACACACACACACACACACACACACACACACACACACACACACACACACACACACACACACACACACACACACACACACACACACAGTGGGCAGAAAATGTAATGAATGTGTAGCACAAACTGTGTGTATGTGTGTGCATGGTCATGTTGTGTTGGTGCGTATGTGAGTGTTCGCTAACGTGTACGAATGTGTGTGCGCGCACGCTCACTGGGTGTGTGTGTGTATTCATGCACGTGTGTGTGTGTGTGTGTGTGTGTGTGTGTTCTCTGTACTTGACACCAATCTAACAGCGGCAGAGGAACAAAAAAAAAAAAAGAAAAGTGAAGCGAGCGTGTCAGGATCAGAACAGGCTGCACACACACACACACACAAACACACACACACACACACAGACATCCAAACATCAATATTTCAAAATTCCTTGAAAGCGAGCATCCCTCCATGATTCATGAGTCACGGCGGTACGGTCTGACGGCGGCGGCGGCGCCGATGCAGATGCAGGCTGACAGAGCTTCCTGTGGTCAGTGCAGACAGAGAGCCTCTGTTTGCTGCACTCAGCTGAATCCTGATCATTGATCTGAAGCCAGTCTGAATGCTGCAGCGCCGGCGACTCACCGCAGCCTCACAACTCCACGATTCACATGCTCCTCCGTGTTCTGCATTCATTTGAACTAGTTCTGCTTATTTTATCAAGTTACAGTCAGATCAACATGTATTTTGCAACGGAAACCCGAAGAAACAAGAAGAGTTGAAGTTAAGGGGATCCAGATTTGATCCCTGAGGAACTCCATGATAAAAGATGCTTTGCTTGTGAATAAACTATTAACGCCCGACTCAGTGTTGCCCTCCGGCAACAAGCTACAGTTCTCGCTCTGATTCTGTCCCTTTACATTATTTATTTCATTTTTTAACCTTTTTCTCTTTCTGAAACCTCGCTGGATGAATGTGTCCAAGAAAATCAGGGTTTGAAAAAAAAAATGCATAAACTTTGACTGTTTCAATATGTTTATTATTTTAGATTCAATTAAAAAAGCTTTAATTTGACACATAATTTGTGCACAGTAAAAATAATTTCCTGGTCAAATATGTCTGAAAGAAACACTATTTTTAAAAGTAAAGAGGACCCAGGGTCAGTCCCTGAGGGACTCCAAATCTCATTTTATTACAGACTCAATACAGTTTAATGGCCATTTTTTGAATGACTTTGTAATAACACTACATTATTTAGCTTCTTCCAGCAGATTAAGCCTTGTTCGTGAGGCGGTGTTCACATATGGTTCATGCACAACACATTATTGGACTAAAACTGTTGGGAAAAGGTCGAAAGTAACAATGATAATAAAGTGAAGAGGACCCAGAGTTGATCCCTGAGGAACTCCATGTCTGTTTGCTAGACTACACCTGTTTCCTCTCTTTCTTTATTTCCCTGTGGGCTTTTAAATAGATAGCATGTTCACTTTGTTTTTTTCCATGTTTTTTTTTTAACTTAATAATTAAGAATCGAAATAGTTTCATTTAAACTGGTTTAACCGATAAGCCTCACTCCTGGGAAGCAGTCTGCAGGAAGTGACGCGTCCTGTTTTCCTCCTGGTTTGTTGTTTTCTTTCATGACAACAATCAGACG
>NC_043761.1:2673459-2675959 GCF_902148845.1 Salarias fasciatus | reverse complement strand
GCTCACACCCGGCTCCTCGTGGCACTGCGAAGGGTTTAATCGGCATTCCGACCCGGGTTGTAATCGGCTCGCCTCCGAAAGGCACAGCCGCGTCGCCGCGGTAATTCACCTGATGACGTCTCCGTAGCGTGGCTACGTTAGCGTGGCTACGTTAGCGTGGATACGTTAGCGTGGATACGTTAGCGCGCTAGTGGTTGTTTTTCGACACAGTGTGAGATTTCCTTCAATATGGCCCGGCATTGACAAGTTACTGAGAGGAGAGCTTCTCTTGATCCACGGGGAAGAAGAGATTCGTCGACGGCGCTCTTCTGCATTGTTTACTTTCGCTTTGCTCCATCGCGCTGATGATGTCATCAACATGGGACACCGTCAGCGCGGGAAAACACAGCTGTGCAGTGGAGTCACTGCCGATTGCTAGCGGGTCGACCCGCTAGCTTCAGTGGGAAAGGGGTGAGAGAGAGAGAGAGAGAGAGAGAGAGAGAGAGAGCAGATGAGTGAGGGAGAGAAAGTTTCTGAGAAAGCTTCTGATCTGAATCCCAGGAAAATCTCTTTCTTGATTAAAAACTTCTGGAAGAAAACAAAACAAACAGACAACCTGGACTGAACGCAGAAATCTCCACTCTGCTCTCACCTTCATATAGATTTTCTTCCTCTGTTGTTTTTCAGCTTCAGACGGATTAAAATCGCTCTTAAACGTCGATTCGCCGTGTGAATTTTAATGTTGAGACTTTTTTCATTTTAAAGCCGAAAAACAACGAAAATCAAACTTTTTTTATGTTCAGAAAAAAACAACAGGATGAAAACGATCAAAGATGAAAAGGATTCCTGCACAAACACACACACACACACACGCAAACAAAACCTGCAGCTAAACGCCGACGTTTCTCTTCACATGACGACAAATGGTTACCGAGGAAACCGATTGAGGAGGAGAAGTCATGAAACCATGACGAAGATGACGAAAGACAGGAGCTTCCAACGAAACCTGCAGGGGTCAAACAGGAGATCAGCAGAGCTGATGGGTCACCTGAGGGTCACGACCCACAGCCAGCCATAGAGGCTCAACCCAGGCTTCTCGCCTGCACTGTCACCTCAGGGGTCAGCTCAGGGGTCAGCTCAGGGGTCAGCTCAGGGGTCAGCTCAGGGTCCCCAAAGAGTCTCTAAAGGGAAAACCACAAGGTCTGTGCTTGATCAACACAGGGTTACCAAAGGTTCACCAGAGAGGTCACCTCAGGGTCCCAACAGTCACTCAAAGGGTCATGACCAGTTTACAACTTCAGGGTCAATATGAGGTCACGACAGGTTTGCTGCTGTAGGGTCGTTCCAGTGTCGCGACCTCGGTGCCAGGACAGAATCAGAGTTCTGGACTGGCTCTTTTCCAAAGTGTGAGAGCGACGGAGTGGACTGGAGCTCTTGAATGTGTCGATTCTAAAGTGTTCCGCAGGTTAGGAAGGTGTTCCCCTTCTCGAATGAGCAGTTCTCAAGCTGCCAGAGCTCTAGACTGGACTCTGATCCTTGACTGTCTCTGTTTCAGAGCGTCTCAAAGTTCTAAATAACAGACTTCAGTCTGACATGGAGCGAGAACATTCCAGAATCGGTAACGCTCTGGAGTGTCAGAACCAATGGAATGACTGAAGGTGTCAGACTTCTGGAACTCTTCAATGCCGTTCTTCTGGTGGTGTTCTTCCAACATACGTTAAAGGTGTGTCCTAAAACCTGCCCGCCTGGAAAGAGGAAAGCTGAATCTCCCTGAAGGAGCCGAAGGCGTGGAGAACTGGACGGAACCAGAACCCACCTGTTGCTCTTCGGCTGGTTTCCTCCACAAAATAAGAACCTTTCCTGAAGACGGTCCAGACGGAAGCGTCTTCTCACCGAGGCTGTGGAAGCGGCTGCTCGGCGCCCGACGCGTCACGAGGACCTTAAAGAGCGGCAGGTGTTCCTGCCGCCTGCGAGTTTCTGTATTTATGAAGCTGGAAAAAAACTAAAGGAGACAAACAGACAGTTTGTTCATTATTCTAATTTCCTCCTAATGACTGCATGCTTGATGCATCACCATCTGGCGCACACACACACACACACACACACACGCATCCATTCAATCTAATGACAACACACCGCTTGTCGTAATGAGACTCCTGTTTGTTTCGCTCCGATCCAGAGCGAGGCATGATGGGTAAATGGGCTCGTTGGTGATAATTATCTGGAGCGTTTGTCCTGACAGGCGGCGGCGGCGCCTCGGAGGACGGACGGACGGACGTCCGGCTCCTCCATCCGTCCTGCTCGCAGTAAACGTGACGCCGGGTTGCCAGATAGTAAATAAAGAAAGCGCCGGGTTGCCAGGTCATCAGCGAAACTCTTCTCCAGCAAATTGGGTTGTAACTCAGCCCGATGAATCATGTCGAGTGTGTGTGCAAGCGCGTGTGTGTGTGAGACAGAGCCACTTGAACTAAATTGCCCCCCTGGTACCCACAATGCATCTGGAGCTGGCAGGAGAGTGTGA
>NC_043761.1:2655959-2670959 GCF_902148845.1 Salarias fasciatus | reverse complement strand
TTCCTGTTTCATTTCCTGTTTGCCTTCCGTTTCTCCAGAACTTCGTTTCCTACTTCATTTCTTCATTCCATCAATCTTTTCTACATTTTTTCTTAACCTACTTTGTTCCTTGTTTCCTGTCAGTCTTGTTTTCTGTTTCCTAATCGCTTCTATTTTCCCATTTCCTCCTGATTTCACTTCCTCTTTCTTTAAATGTCATCTTCTCGTCTTCTTTCACTTCTCCTCATTCTTTTCCTTTTTCTAAATCCAGTCATTTGTCTTTTCTTATTCTCGTCTCCTTTTCTGTTTCCTTTTTATTTCCTCATTCATTTCCCTTTTTGCATCATTTTTTTTCAGTTTTCTTTCTCTACTATCTTTCTGTCATTTGCTCTTCCCTTCCATTTTTCTACCTCATCCACATTTCACTTCCCCTTTGTTTAAACATCATGTTCTTGTTTTCTTTCATTTTTTTCAAATTTTAAAAATTCACTTATTTTTCTTTCCTTCTCGTCTTCCTCATTTCCCTTCTTCTTTCTTCCTCCATATTTTTTTATTTCCTGTTTCCTATTGATTTCCTCCTTTATTTCCTTTCATTTCCTTGTTCTTTTCTCTTTTTTAATCTTTCCTTACTCTCTTTCTACCATCATTTCTTTCCATTTCCTGCTTTCTTCCCTCATCCCGTCTGTCTCCCTACTTCCTACTTATATTCTTTCCTCTTTTCTTTTTCCACAACATTCTTTTAATTTCTTTCTCTTCTATTTTCCAGCCCTCTTTCCTATTTATCCTGTTTCCTAAACTTTTCTTTCCTCTTTGAATCTTTTTTTTGTTTTTGTCGGTTTTTTCTTTTTGTTCTGGCTCCTTTGAGAACATCTCCCGGAGAAAACACCTGATCGACGGGTTCTGGACTTCATGCTCGGTGGGATTATCATTAATTTCACTTCCTCTTTGCTTGTTCCTTCTTCCTCCTCCTCCTCCTCCATCCATCTCCGTCCTCGGTAATAAAGATAAAGTGGCGGGAAATGACGCAGACATTCGTCTCCTCACGTTTATCAGACGGAAACAAAAGAGAGGATGATGATGCTGATGAGGAGGAGGAAGAGGAGGGGTTATTGATGACTCCGGAGACGTGAACACAAACAGTGATGAAGCAGCAGAACGTTAATCACACGTCCCAAACGCCGCCGCGCTCATCAATCCCGCTTTCTCCACTCTTCACCTCCGTTTTACTCCTCCACCTTCCCGTAAACATCCTTCCCTTCTTCCTATTCGTCAACCTGCTTTTCCTTTCAGCTTCTTTTTGTTTAATCTCACTCTCAAACTTTCTTTTTTCTCACTTTAGAATTCCAGAAAACATCAGTTTCGGCCCACATACAGAAGGATTCACATGATGTCACATTAAAAAGCTCCAGGCTCCCTCTGGAGGTCAAACTGGGAATTACAGTAACAGAGTTAGCGTCGAATCATTTCTATTAGCCGTCGAGTCAGAAAATCAGCTCTGAGGACCTAAAACATGGAGATGGACGTCCCTCAGATTATAATGAAATACTGTGTGTATAGACAGTATTTGATCAAGTGGAAACGCAGATGAAATTCTTTGGTATATAATGTAGCGGTTGTCATGGTGACAAATGTTCTGCTTCTGACACAGTTAGTCACAAACAACATTTTGACAAATCAGAGGTGAATCTGATGAAAAATACTGACCTAAGAACCTGACATCAAAGATATTTTATTTTCTGATGACAAAGGACCAAAAATTTCAATCTGGCAAAATAATGGAAATCAGCCGTCATTGTCAGGACGGCGCCCGCATCTGTGATGTCCTCTTGAAAGAAGCATCCGCAGAATCAAGCCAACTAGCTGTGCAATGAATAAAATTTTATTTTCCTGGGACAATGACAGGAGAGGAGGCAGAGAGAGTGGCAGTTCTGTGGTTTGGCAGCCATCCTCAAGGCGCTTTGAACAGTGCAGCAGATCAGCAAAACTGAACTTCAAAATGTGAAACAAGCACTAAGCAGGGCTCAAATTCTCCTTATGAGTTACTTTTGTGTTAAAAAAAAAAATAAAAAAAAAAAAAAATATATATATATATATATATATATATATATATATATATATATATATATATATATATTTATATATATATACATACATACATGCTGGCCACCTAAAATCCAAGATGGCTGCCATTGATTAAAAATTATTACTTTAAAATTATTAAATTAAAAATATTACTTTTCGCTAAAAAAAATGCACAGATTTGGCCATTATGGATGATTCTCTTACTGAATCATCGTAGATTTATTTAGATAATGAAGGATCTGATTTCTGAACTTGTGAATAACTTAGAAACTTCCATTTATCATATTTGGTGCTTTGGATTCAAATGAACTGTCGTCCACTTATATAAAGGTAAAGTTTCAGTTCTGGCACCAGGTGCTGTCCGTGGATCCAGTGGTCCTTGTCCTGGTTCAAGCCTCTAGAGGAGCAGTTTCAGTCTGTTTTCCAGTCACTGGCTGAACTGATCCCAACAACACAAGACTATGCAGCCAAAATCCTTCGACGCCATGTTGGAATCCCTGACTCAGAACCTGGAGCTCAGAAAATCGTGGACAGCTCAGAACTGTAGAACTCTTTGGTACCATGAACGTCAAAGCCTTTCAAGGACTATGCACTCGGTGATCCTCCCAAACATGCAAGCCTTGTTCTCTAAGCTCCAGAGAGCAGAGCTGGCGTTTCGTGTCTGCGAGTCGTCAAGTTTGAAGGAAGAGACGAGGACGAAGGGAGGGCATGGGGTCAGACGCAGGGTGACAGGAAAGGGCAAAATACCCCGAAACTGACAGAACTTCCTGAGAGACAATGACAACAAAACTGAGCTGTTCAACTTCCTGGTTTATAGGACTGCACCAATTCAATTCAACTCAGCTTTATTTGAATAGGGCCTAAAACAACACAGCTGTTTAGAGACACAGAGAAAACCCAGCAGATCCACAGAAAACGTGGCCTACAATAGTGGAGCAGGCGGGCGGGCTGGGCGGGGGGGGGGGGGGGGGCTGCCCCGGGCCCACTGCTGCCTGGGGGGCCCACCCTGAAGATGGGGGGGGGGGGGGATTGTGCTGAAGAAAATGGTAAGGGAGGAAAACTGGACTCTATAACGGTTGCATTCAAGAGGATGAAGTTGTTTAAAAAATAAAAATGAAAGAAAAAAAAGGCCCCTCTCCTCTTGTCCGTCTGCCTGTCGTGCACGGGTACGTGATTTGTGCCGGGAAGCAATTGATCACTCATTTCTATTAATTTTGCGTGCTTTGTGCCTGAGGAAGACCGTACCTGGTCGAAACGCGTGACTGCACGCTTGGGAGAACTTTTTCGGGGGTGCCTTATTTTACTTCATTTGTTTTATTTCAGTTTATGGGAGGAAGAGGGCGACTGGACGGTAGTCCGCCGTGGTCGGCGCAGCGGCCGTGAACGTGACCAGGAAGCCCGGCAGGGGAGCAAACAAAACTTCCCGGGGTGCCGGGGAGATTTCGAGGGGCATCGCTGGAGGAGGCTGCATTGGGCTTTAATTAGGTTTGACATAATGACTGGCAAAATCCACGGTGCTGTCCATGGTGCTGAAACCGTATTTGAATCCTTCTGACCGCGGTCACCTGCTTGCTGTGGTTGTGTCAGAGGGGTTGATCTGCGGCATTTTTTTTTTTAAAGCGATTATGATTTAATGGGGATGTTTTGGCCACAAGGGCCCATGTGGAATGCTTCGCCCCCCCCTGGGCTGGGACCCCTGCTCCGCCCCTGGTGGCCGATGTCATGGTAGCTGGGAAGGAAGTTTGATGAGAAATTATGAACATTTTACAAATGTTCTTTTTTTAATCAATGAAATCTGTTTTTCTGAAGTACTAGAATAATCTCCACAAACAGTAAATCTTTTTGCCAGTGGTTCAACGTTACGTTACGTCACGTCACATTCGACTCCCCCTGCTGGCAGCTTTAAATATCGCTCATAAATAAGCCCCACCTCCATTCTGTCTCACTTCTGTTTTGTGAACTTTCATTACTTCACATGTTATTTGAAATAAAAGGAATGTATTTCATGTTGGACATCAGATTTTGACATTATGATGATATATTACTTTAGGTACTTGGCCACTTTCAGTTGCTTCATATTTTAAATCAGTTTTATTATAAGTTGACTAAAGTGGCTTCAGGAATTGTTTTTAAAACAACGAAAGAAAATGAATCCTCACTACACTTCCTCCTCTTCAGCGTCTTACTCATTATTTCTCCCCTTCCTCATCCCTCCTTCCTCCCCCTGCATGTCTCTGTAATCTCTCACGGTAATTTACTCTGAAGGCCTCAGTAACTGAGTAATATGCTAATGTGAAGCTACTTTAATTCATCTCTTCTCTCACCACTTCCCCTTATCTCCATTCTCCACCCCTCCTTCCTCCTCCTCCTCCTCCTCCTCCTCAGCATTGATTCAGTCACTAATTGTGCAGAAACAAACAGATGTTGATGAATTAATTTTCTCTCTCTGATAAATGAGTGGAAGAAACAAACATAAACATGAGAAAAGGAAGATCAGCTGTGGGTGTGAGAAACTTTCAGTTTGGTGAGCTGTTAGCAAGAGGAGCTACTAGCATGACAACAAGTTAGCATGAGGAGCTGTTAGCGAGGAAAGCTATTAGCATGAGGAGATAGTGTGAAGACAAGTTAGCATGGTGAGCTGCTTGCATGGACAGCTGTTAGCGTGTTGAGCTATTAGTATGAAGCAAGTTAGTTTGTTGAGCTAACAATATGAGGGCAATTTAGCATGGTGAACTGTTAGCGTGAGGGCAAGTTAGCATGTTCAGCATTAACAAGAGGGCCAGTAAGCATGGTGTGCTGTTAGCTTGAGGGCAAGTTAGCATATAGAGCTATTAACGTGAGGGCAAGTTAGTTTGGTGAGCTGTTAGCGTGAGGTCAAGTTAGCATGTTCAGCATTAACAAGAGGGCCAGTAAGCATGGTGTGCTGTTAGCTTGAGGGCAAGTTAGCATATAGAGCTATTAACGTGAGGCCAAGTTAGCTTGGTGAGCTCTTAGCGTGAGGTCAAGTAAGCATCGTAAGCTGTTAGCGTGAGGTCAAGTTAGCATGTTGAGTGTTAGCGTGAGGTCAAGTTAGCATGTTGACCTGTTAGCGTAAGGATAAGTTAGCATGGTGAGCTGTTAGCGTGAGGACAAGTTAGCGTGGGGAGCAGTCATTCCAGCAAGCTGTTAGCATGGGGAGCAGTTAGCTTCGAGAGCTGCCTCAGTTAGTAATTACAATTCAAAACGTTTCACCATTTGTTGGTATTCAGAGTGTGTGTGTGTGTGTGTGTGTGTGTGTGTGTGTGTGTGTGTGTGTAGACATTGATCAGGCTGACAGAGACTTATTATGGTGTCACTTCGTGTGACCCTGTTTGACCCCGCCGGCGGGGAAAGTGTGTTTATGTCGGCGGCGCTGCTGTGTGTTTATATGTGGCCGAGTGTTTGTCCTGCTAATGACTTGTCAGGTTCCACCACCGGAGCTAAAGGTGACGCTTCCTCCCCGGAGACACACACACACACACACACACACACACACACACACACACACACACACACACACACACACACACACACACACACACACTGTTTATCAGGCCGTTTCTCCATCTCGAACACAAATATCCAGGAATGCTGAGGCTGCTGGAGGAATTTCAAATGACTGGAGTGGAGCGGCGGCTTACGGCTCACTCCAGGAAGCAGACGGACGCACCGGGAACCAACGACATAAAACCACAACGACATAAAACCGAGTAAAACCACACAACTCCAGCACAAGAAGAAAAACATACAGACGCCCTTCATGCAGTCCAACACCATTTAATCTAATCCAACCTAATCTAATTACCGAGTTCAATTTAACTTAAGGTAAAGTAATTTAACCCAGTTTCATTTCAGCTGATTTCATCTAATTTTAACATAAACCAATTTAATCTCATCAATTTATACAGAATGTAATTTAATTGTAATCTAATTGAACCTGATCTAATCTAACCTCAGATAATGTGATTCAATGTAATGACACCAATTTATTCTCACCTGATATCATGTAATTTTAATGCAAAACATTTTAATCTCATGCCATCCAATACAATTTAATCTAATCCAATTTAACCCATCATCATCTAATTGAGTCAAATTGAAATTGAATCTAACCTAATCTAAGGGAATGTAATGTAATGAAATCCACATTAATCTCACCTGATGCCATCTCACCTTAATATAAATCAGTTTAATCTCATGCAATCCAGTGCAATGTAATCTAATCTAATCTAATCCAACATGATCTCCATGGAACCCAAATCTCATGAATCTCATAGAATCAAATGTGATGTATCCTATCTGTCATCTCATTTTAACAATAAACCAATCTCAACTCATTTAATCTCATCTCATCTAGTCCCATCATTTCATCTAATCTAATCTAATCTAATTTTGTGTCATCTAATGACATGCCATCCCATCTCATGTTATCTAATTTCATATATCATCCAATCAATTCTCATCTCATGTCCTTTAATCTAATCTACTGTAATCTGATCGCACGTCATCTAATCTCAACCTAACCTAACTGAAGCTAATCTGATCTAATCCAGAGTGATGTCATCTAAACTGATCCGTAGTGTTGGACCAGTGTTCACGTCCACAGATCCGTCCGATAAAAACACTTCAGAAAACTTTCATCTCAGACTGAAGGTCAGGCGTCTCGGAGTTTCACTTTCTGAAGCCAGCGGTCCGCGGCGACTCTGGATTAGGAGGAAACTCTCCAGAAACAGTAAAACCGCCGCTTCCAGGAAGAAACCCGGGGAGAAAGTTTTCCCGCCGAATTAGCAGCGGAGTCGGAGCTCTTCGGATGAAAACATAAAACCCAAACAGCGCAGAAATAAATTGAAGGCGTCTGAGCAGAACCGGCCCGGATCCCTGCGCGGGCGTCCACCGTGCCGGCGGCGTGACGACCTCCGACCCCTCCCCCCTCCCCGCGGCGCCCGCACCGCCACTTCCCCTCCGCGTGGGACTAACCTTGTTAAATAACGCTTCATCTGAAATAACTCCATCCTGCCCTGTCTGCTCGGCTCCACAATAAATCCTTCATCAAACAGCGAGCGGCGCGCCGATCGATATCAAACCGCCGGCTCGGAGAAGACGACACCACCGCCGGAGTGTGTGTGTGTGTGTGTGTGTTCTGGCTGCTTTTATCGACGGGCGATAGTAGCAATGACGCGCCTCCATAAAGCCAAATAAAACTCACTCAAGGTCAAATTCTCTCTCTTTCTGTATGTTAATGGCGCCGCTCGGAGTCGATCCTTCAGACCGACGACGCACCGAGTGAAACGTAATGAAAACATATCGACTGAAGCCTTCAGGAAAATTTAATAATGCACGCTCGGCTGAAGCATCCCGGCCTGTTTTCTGACTCAAACGGCGGAGTTCTGCCGGCCCGCCAAGGCGCCGAGGCGGCGGAATAACTCTGACTTCACCGAGCAATTAGAAAAAGAGAAAAGAGCGGCGCTTCCATCCAGCCGAAGCCCGGCGATCCCCCGAATACGTCGGGTTAAGTCCTCCATCGGAGTCTAATGAAGCTCTGAGAAGTGGAATCTGATGTGGTTTTAGAAGACGGCGCCCGGTAATGCGGTTCGCGGCGCTCGGAGTTCAATCTGGCCCCCCGCAGGAGCGCTGAATTAGTCATGAGGCTAATCATTCCCAGCTAACAGGGCGGAGAGATGCTGCGGTACCAGGATGAAACCGGCCATTTCCAACACGTCGTCGGAATTCTCCCGGCCCTCCTACACTCTTTTTTTATAGCACACTCCTGGATATAATCTGGTAAAACACAAATACAAGCAGATGTAAAAGGGAGACTCAGGGGAACTCTGGAGGCCAGAATCCAACAATAAATACCGGAAAACTTCTCAAATGCAGCATGAAAATGACTTATGAGACTGGACTGAAGGTGAAAATATGTGGCGGCCTCTAGTGGCCATGTTAATTATGACAGCAGCAATGCAACCTGAGTTTGAGTAGAAAATAAGAGCGTCTACTCTGCCATCTGGTAGTTTCAGTGTTTCTATAGACTACAACTCAAAGTCTCTGTGGGTCTTTGAAGTTCAGTCAAAAAGCTCTTAACAGTGGCAGCCAATGAGTTCACTGATTCGACATCGCAAAGAAAATTCACACCGATATGCAGAACAGTTCGTACAGCAGCACCACGAAAACGCATAAGAACCGAACAAAAGCAGCCAGAAAGACCTCAAAGGCGTCAAATGCTTCAAAATCTGAAAGCTGCCAGGTCATCTGGAACGCCAGTCGGGGCTCACTGGAGTCTCGGTCTGATCAGAAACTCAGTGGAGGGAATAGAGGATGCAACAATCAGACACTAAACTATCACAAACATATAGAAAGGTTGAAAAGGATCCTGAAAACACAACGTGAACCAGCTGTAAAGAATCCAGAAGGAAGAACCGGTGGAGCTAGTATCCAGTCACTGCTATGATATCCAACAAGTTTGATGATTCTGTTGGAGGAAAAGCAACAATTATCCAAAAGTTATCTCTAAAGAAAAGAAAAATGAGCATCATGAAACTCAGCCTGTTGGATGAGGGTCAATATTAAAGGAGCCCTGCTGCTGCTGGTGTTTCTATAGAGGCGGTACAAAACACAACGATCAGACATGAAATACAGAGGAAGAGAAAATAACGACACAAAATGAGACAGAAAACAACAGAAAGTCAATGAGATATGAAGAAAAGACCAAAGAAACTGACCGTCACGAGCTTTTAGTTTTAAAAATTGATCGACGGTTTGCGAATCGAGTCAATCGTATTGATTCAGTCAAGCCAGGCGGAAATCAACCCAGCTGAATCCAGAATAGGTTTTATCTTGAAACGATGTGGAAATTACAACAGAGGTGTCAGAAGCGACGTGACGAGGCAGGAAGCGATCAATGAGCGGACGATCGACTTTCAGTGGAAATCACTGAAAACGTAAAGAGACAAAGCGTATAAAATGATCAGAAAAGACTGAGGATCGCAACGAAAAGCCTCAGAGGCTCAGTGAAAACATGCAAACTCCACATAGAAAGGCCTGAAAACCACTCCGACCACTGCTCCACCGCTCCAACCCCCACTTCCTCCCATGTGATTGGAAATCAATGCCTTCCTCCCAAGTGGACATATCTTGTCCATAACGAGGAGTTTCAGGCAGAATATGAACATCAGGATGCAGAAAATGGCATTTTTTAATAGGGAGGCTGATTTTTATTGACGAAAGCGGTCAATGATTGAGTGGAACTCACTGCGGCGGGTATTGATGAACGGATGGACGACTTCCTGACAAACACACAAACCCGGCTAATTAGGCCTTTCAACAATAAAGGCTTCACACCGGATAATACACGAGACGTCGTAAAGCGGTTTGATCCGGACGGCGGGTTTAATTCCCTGACTTGTAGGTTATTGGGACAAACACAAATGTTGTCCTGCGGGTTTACAGCGTATAAAACCCAGATTGATGTGGTCCGATTAAAGCGCCGACGCAGGAACTGTATGAATTTATTATTCATGAGGAGTCGGAGCGGAAAAAACGAGCCGTCGTAAAAGCTCCAAAATAAAAGCCCGAGTGTGAAAACATTATTAAAGCACTCCAGCCATGCAGAACGCTTCCAGACTGGAGTGGATCGGAGTCACTTTGTGTTGTTTACAACAAGCTGTCAAACGGGCCGTTACCGTGGAAACCAGGAAGCTCCGTCACTGAGGCTGAACCCCGGACCAGCGGAATTACCAGAGGAAATGACAGGTGCATGGATGAATGGATGAAACAGAGAAGATGGATTAATGGATGACAGAGATCACGGACAGATGGATGGATGAAATGGAGATGATGGATGGATAGATGGATGGATGGATGGATGGATGACAGAGACGATGGATGGAAGAAATAGAGAACGGATGAATGGATGAAAAAGAGACAATGGATGGATGACAGATAATGGACGGATGGATGGATAGATGAAACAGAATGAATGGATGAAGTTGAGTCAATGACTGGATGGGTGAATTAATAATTGATGGATAGATCAACGTGTGAATGATAAAATTAATGACGGATGAATGGATAATAAATGGTTGAATGTCTTGTGAAAAATAAATTGGTGGATCAATGAATGAATGAAAGAAAAAGGGATTGATGATGGGGAGACAATGGAACTGAGATAGATAGATAGATAGACAGATAGACAGATAGATAGATAGATAGATAGACAGAATCTCCTTTCATCACCATGGAAACCAGAAACTTATTATAGTGCGACTGGATTTCCAAATGAGCAAAAAGAAAAGCCTTGAAGGGAGCATAAAATCAAAATAGATGTCTTAATGATGACTTACGGTGTTGTAATCAGGAGAAAAGAAGTGGTCATTATGTGTAATTACACCATCCAGCACACACACACACACACACACACACACACACACACACACACACACACACACACACACACACGAGTCCTCCCACGCTGTTTCCACACGCTGCACGGCGCTGAGAGAAGAAGATGCGAGTCTGAAGGTTTGCAGATTTACTACGGTCAGGTGAGAAATGAAACACCAGCCAGTGAATCAGGCGCAGAGGAAAACAGCTGTTCCACAACACAACAACACAACAAAACAACACAACCACACAACAGGGCGTCTACCGGAGCCTGCAGACCGACACTCTGACTGAACACAACTCCAGTCCTGAAACCCAGCAGTCTGATGAATGGATGAGTCGATGGATGGATGGAGAAACTGACACGGTAGTAGTAACTGATAGCTGTCTGAATGAATGAATGAATGAATGAGCCAGTGAACCAATGAATGAGTCAATGAATGAATGAGCAAACAAATGAATGAGTCAATAAATAAGCCAATGAACGAATAATTGACCGAGTTAATGAATGAATGAATGAATGAATGAATGAATGGATGAATGAACAAGTCAAAGAATGAATAGATAAATGAGTCAATGACTGAGTGAATGAATGGGTGAATAGGCAGATTTGATGTTTTAGGGATGGTGGAAAGATAACTGTGTTGAGATGTGGATGGATGGTTGTATAGATGGATGGATGGATGTGTAGATGGATGGATGGATGGATGTATAGATGGATGGATGGATGGATGTGTAGATGGATGGATGGATGGATGGTTGTATAGATGGATGGATGGATGGATGTATAGATGGATGGATGGATGTGTAGATGGATGGATGGATGGATGTATAGATGGATGGATGGATGTGTAGATGGATGGATTTGCAGGTGGATGGATGGTTGTTTAGATGAATGGATGGATGGATGGATGAATGTATACATGGATGGTTGGATGGATGGTTGTTTAGATGGATGGATGGATGTGTAGATGGATGCATGGATGTATGGATTTGTAGATGGATGATGGATGGATGGATGTATAGATGGATGGATGGTTGTTTAAATGAATGAATGGATGGATGGATGTAGGGAAGAATGGGAGGATTGATGGATGGTTATATGGATGGATGGATGATTTTATGGCTGGCTGGATGGATGGATGGCTGACTGTATGGATGGATGGTTGTTTCGATGGATGGATGGATGGATGGATGGACGGACGGATGACAGGAAGCTTCCGGGTCCAGAGGCTGTGGAAACAGGACTCCTCCACCTGAACCCCTGGAAAAGCCTGCAGTCAGGACGGAGCCTCCACTGCAGCGAGCCGCTTCGTGTTGGCAGAGCCTCTGATTATGACAGGAGATGGGAGTCCTGGCAACACCCCAACACAACAAATACAAACACTCTCACACACACACACACACACACACACACACCGAAATGTCTGATTCAGACACTGCTGCCAAATAACTCAGAGTCGCTGCACTTCTGTAATGTATTCCTCCACTTCTCTTAATTAACTGCTAACTTCTGTAAAGCACATGCAAAGATAATCACTTACTAATTGTTTTGGAAAACACACACACACACACACACACAGAAAAGAGTGGAGCCTGAAAGCAGCGCCGAGCGTCTGATGCTTCGATGCTGACTTTCAATAAACTATCTGAATTGATTCCAGGCCGGTATTTATCGCCGTGGAGACGGACATACCCTCATTATGGGATGTTCCACTCAGGAAGTGTCCCTCTGGTGTCTGAATGCCAGAATGTGTGTGTGCGTGCTTGTGTGTGTGTGTGTGTGTGTACAACTCGGCATTAAATCTCATTAGGAAGTGAGGATGAGAGAACTGGTGGCCCAACGCCTCAGGACACACACACGTACACACACACACACACACACACACACACACACACACACACACACACACAGACTCTTTAATAATAACTCTCTGCCTGTATCGGCACTGCTCGGCCGTCTGACACCAACACTGCAGCACAGTGATGAAGTTGCTCATTCCGGGTAACGCCCCCTCTGGCCTCCAGGGGGCAACAGACCAGCGTTATTAGCCCTGCTGGGACGTCGCCTCGGTCGCCGCGTATGAATATTTCCGGCGCCGCCGATGGTCTGTCACGTAACTCTCCAGGTCGAGAGCGTGAATATTTTATGAGGACGCGCCGGTAAATTGAATCCACAGATGCGGCTGCTGCCGATTCCAATTCGACGGCCGTCGCGTTATTAAGTCCCACGATTATGAGGCGGCGTCTCCCAAATGCACCTCCTGGGCTCACAAGAGCTGATCCAGAAGATTTACTGGCTGTGATTCTGCTGGGGAATGAGAAGAACCACAGTGGAAATGTTCTCCTAGTGGAACACACTCTGAGGAGGTCAAAGGTCGATCTCTCTGGCCTGGAGACGAGTTGGGGACTCAGGTCTACTGATCGGGCTTCTGGGGATAAACGGAATCAAACTTCTACAGCTTCTCACAAGAAAGTACGAAAACCAAGTGCCAAACCAACAGACTAACCCAAAACACCAAGGAAGATAGAACAGAGCAACGGGAAGACAAACATACACATCAGAGAAATGAGGCACAGCTGGAATCAATCAAAGGTAATCCTGATCAACATGACACATGTACTTGCATTTATTGATAATATAATGTCAGAACTTATTAGAAATCCAAAAAATGTTTTGTCTTTTCCTTCAGTTAACTTGACAAAACTGCAATTCTGCTACATGTATCTCTAGAAAACCTGCGAACACCTAAATGTCTGGACTCTTAGCCGTTAATCTCAGTTCATTTTTACCGTTAGACCTTGTCTCCACCTCTGTTTCTCGGCTCCAGTCATCTGTAGGAAAGCTGCGAACATCGATATGTTAACTCGTACTGTCCACTGAGCTCCAGGCTGGCTTGCAGGACGGAGTCGGGTGATTTTCCGTTGACTCTTGGTCTCCTGCAGTTTGCTGACCGAGGCTAAATCCCTGAAGACTTCAGATTCTCATTCAGAGCGGCGTCCCTGCCTCCTGATCCCGACGCGACCCGATCAAACCCACCATCCGGTTCTGGATGTACTTTGAAACCTTTGAAAAATCCATCAGCCCCCCCGTGAAAAGAGGCGCCTTTGAGCACAGATAATAAAACGGGAAATAACTTCTCTATCATTCATCATCTCCCTTCAGCTCCACTCCCCCGGTTCCTTCTTCCTCTGTGGTCGTGGAGAATAAAGTGGGCTGCAGTCGAGCCCCCCGGCAGGTCTGCTGGTTTCAGGTTTCAGCCTTTGAATATTCAAACGTCTCCGTTCATCAGCGTGAAGCTTCGCCCGGCTCCTTGTTCAACACGCCGTCTCTCCTCTGTTTCATGAGCCTCTTCAAAGGCCTGGTTGACTTTTTAAGCTTTTGTCTTTACTGAGGAAATTCTGCTTCAATTAAAGCTTAAAACGCCTGAATATTTACAGAGAGCATGAATTAGAATATCACAAAACACTGAAGTTGGAGTCTTTGTTCCACTGCTGAGGCAAAGTCTGGAAACAAAAAAAGTCTCCTCCAAAAAGCTGCTCCGTTAGCATGAAGAAGCTTATGTGATGCAGATGCCGTATTATGTATTATGGGTCATATCAAGAGAAAATAAGTACATTAAAGAGGTTTATTCATCAAAATGATTCATCGCTAAATGTTAAATAACTTTGTATCCCTGCCAAAAAATTTTTTTTTAATCTACAGATAAGAAAAACCACACAGAAAAAGTAGAGCAACAAATCGAAGGGAGGTGGAAATGGTCACAGAGTGCAGAGAAGTGTCAGCTTTAACTAGGATTTGAACCCTGGTTCTGGGAGGGGGGTTGATGAGCAAAAAGCAACAGATTGTGATAAATATGTTTCTCTGAAGCAGAAATGACAGGAACAGGAGCCTGATTTTTTTAAATTTGTTGCTTACATTTTTATTTAAGTAATTACATAAATGTAATGTTTTAATGTGATTATTTCTTTTAATTTTATACATTTTTAATTATATTAATTTTCAATACATTTTTGCGAATAATTCAAATTTGAACAAATTATTTAATAATTTGAAATTCATTAAATTGAACGTGGTGATGAAGCCAGGATTTCTGAGCAGCGTTCCCTCAGAAGGCGAAGAACTGACATTATTCTCTCCAGACGTCGGGGCTGAGGCCTGTTCTATCCGGTCAACTCGTCCGCCGGCCTCGCTGTTGACACGCAGAAAGCAGAACATCATCTGTCAGATCTGATCCCGGCTCTGAGCGGCAATCGCCGGAAAATCCACCGACTGCGAGTTTAAAGGCGGCGAGTTTCAAAGTTTTGTGACCCGGCGAAGCTCCAGACGTTCCGAGTGTTTGAGCCGGCGGGGGCGGGGAGGGGGGGATTACCGCCGCCCGCTGATATACCGGAGGCGCAGAGGTAACGCCGGGCAGCAAGCAGGACTGTGAAGCTGGATTTAATGTGGAGCAGCAAACACCTGACAGGAGACGGTCGACCACATGGAGGATCCAGCCGCTTCCTCCTCAAACACCCATCATCCTCTCTGCTTCGCCGCCT
>NC_043761.1:2625959-2650959 GCF_902148845.1 Salarias fasciatus | reverse complement strand
CGACTGTTTGAACCGACAGTGAAAGCCTTTCAAAAAAAAAATAATTGGATGACAAATGACCGACACTGAAGTGTCCTTGAACGCAGCTTGAAAATAAATAGCATTAAAGACACTTTCAGGCTCTGTTCACACAACTACGAAGGAACTATTTCCTGATGTTCATGCGCAGTTGCAGCTTTCCAGAAAAGTTGCGTTTCCCCCCGTTTACACGGCGGCATTTTCAAAAAGTTACGTTTTCAGAGGCCCTGAGATCCGTTAAACTCTTTACCTTGTCCCTGAACGCCTCTAAGGCGTCACTCAAAATGTCGATGGGGAACCTTCCGAACGGTCCCTGAACGCATCTCAGAAACGACGGAGCTGCAGAAACACGTGGGAACACGTGACGGGAAACATCCGCGAGGCGCTGCAGGGAAACGGTGGATCCAGCCGCGGCCCGTGATGCCTTCACTGATCGCCACGCGTCGGGGAAACGCATTAGTGAGATCAACGCATGCAGATGTATACAAACGCCGCCGCGCTGCCCGGGGATATCATTAGCTCGCTCCGCCGCACAAAAGAAGATTAAAATCCCATCAGCGAGCCCGACGGCGGCTCGGAGCGCCACGGGAAGCGACGGCGAGCGACACCTGCAACAACTCAGCTCCTGAACGCAGCTGGAAAACTCTGCGTTACACACCGGCTCCAACAAAACTACACAAAGGAGGTAACACAACTCCCACATGCAGATCCTGGGTCCACGAAGAGATGATCGATACCAGGAAATATCTCAATGTTCATCCGTCCCTGAATTCGTCTCACAATTCAGACAAAGTAAAAATAAAAAAATCCATGAATTATTAAGGCTCTGTTAATACAACAGTTTTCAAGCGTAAACTTTACTTCAGTTTTTTTCATCACTTTACACCAGTGGCTCAAAAATATTTTTGCACTACAGACTGGTTTAAAGCAACACAGTTTTCCCAGCGGACCAGCTGGACGGTGGTTAGGAATGCCATAATAAACATTTTAAAAATAAATTTAAAAAAGTACTGGTGGATGTGAAGCATTTTTCAAAATAAAACTCAATGCAGATCAATTAAAATGGAAATGTGCACTTTCAAAATAAAAGTTTTCACTCTCACTTTGCGATCTCTTGGTTTACATGACAATGGTGCTACTTAAAAAAAAAAAGTTTCCCAAGGTTTAACTTTTAGAAAATGTTTCACCTCCATTGAAACTGTGAAAAACAACTTTTTGAAAATCCTCGGACTCCATTTCAGTGGAAACTGTTGAAAAAAATGTAACTTTTCTGAAACCCTTTGCATGTTCACTGTAACTGTCGTCAAGAGTTGTTTTAAAAACGCAAAACCTTTTTGAAAATGTCATGAAATGTCATTGTAATGTCATGTAAACGGGGCTTTTGTTTACTGGCTACAAAAAAAAAAAAAAAATCGTTGGTGTTCACGACATTTATCAGTTGAATGTTGAAAACTTTTAATTTTCATGTAACAACAAGAATTCTTCAAAGTGGAATTTCCTAAAATGTTAACCGACTGATTACAACAACAAAATCAATTCCCTTATGTCTCCTTCAGAGTTTTTTTAACAGCCGGTCGAAGAGTCAAAACCAACACGGTAAAACCCTCCATCGTTCCTGTGTGAGACGTTCAAGTCCGTCCGAACTCAGGACTTCAATCCAAAAAGAAAAAAGAAAAATCCAAAGCAGGAGGAGGAAGGCTTTTAGTGGACACTCAGTCCAACAAGGCAACGTGCCTAAAAAAACTCCCAAAATAACTCCGATGAGATTAAAAATAAATCACTGAATCATTCGGGTCTAATCTAAAGAGACGTAACTGGACTGAAGCGGCTTGTTTCCGCCGTCCCGCCTGAATCCGGCGGCGGCTCCGGTCCTCGTCCCGGCTCGCCGTGTGATCACTGTAATCAGCGTCTCCGGGAACACGGGCGGTAATCCCAGGGTTGCTGCGTTTTCCCGTCTCCTGAGTGCGTCCCTGAACTCGCCGCGGGCCGATTCGGCGCCGCGGGGAGCCGCCGGCGGGTCAAAGTCTTTCAATTCACACCGACCGCAAACAGCATCGATCGCTTTCCAGAGGAAGCTGAAAGGTTTTATCGCCCTCGGAGGAGGAAGAGTGTGGAGCGGAGCAGCACCTCTGAACACACCTCTAATCTGAAACACACACAGCTGCTTGTTTTTACCACTAAAAGCCTAAAAAAAAAAAAAAGGAGAGGAGTGAAAAAGGTTCTGTCTTGTTGGAATTTTACTTTTAGCAGCGTTCCTCTGAAGATTTCTCTTCTTTGGATTAAAGTCTGGCAATAATTATTTTATACACAGATGTGATTTACCTCTAAACGCCTCTTCAAAACCACCTGAAGCAGAACCAACACTCTACAACAGAGCTGGGCAACATAAGGTCCGAGGACCACACGTGGCCCTTCAGCTCAGCTTGAGCGGCCCTTAGAGTGTCGCTGGGAAATGCTCAATCAAATGAAAATTATTAGCTTTATGACATCTGGAATTTTTCATGTCACTGGCTGTGTTTGGCATCTCAGCTAGCAGAGTTAGCCACTGTTAGCCCCAGTAATTCCCATAAACAAAGAGATTTACACTTTTCCACCACTTGAGCGCTTCTCAGAGTTGAGAGCAATTTGGGATTCAACGTCTTCCTCAAGGAGACGATTGGATGGGCAATTGAACCAGCAACCTTCTGAGCTACTGTCGCCCTGAAATATATACAGTACATGTCTCTCCAAAGCTAAAACTTCCCCTGAGGGCTAACACTCTGAAAGGTCCCTGAACGCCTCTCCAGAATGGCTGAAACCACAGATGAAATCCAAAGTTTTTGAAGGTTTTTAAATTCATCTGAAACTGAGGAATTGACGAGATGATTCAAGTTTAATGGAATCTGATAAGAAGACAAGTCTCTAAAGGTTAGTATCGTATTGGTTCTCGTCCTTTCAGCAATAATGGTTTTAGTGCGCTCCAACAAATAACCAACTTTATGAAAACTCCTTTGATGCATCTCCAAAGTCGTAGCAACAGACATTCATAAGTCTCACTAAAAAATGAAACAGACACTCCAACAGTCTTTGAACGCCTCAGAAGCAGCGCCTCAGGACTCTCGTCAGCCGCCTTCCCGTCTGAAGGAGCGTCGTGTTTGTTAATCCCACACGGGCTGGAGATGATTAATTCACTATCGACATTAATCTACTCTTCCGGCTGAATTAGCGGGACTGATGATCTGGTTGGACCGTTGAAGGTGGAGGCGTCGAATCCTCCGTCGTGTTCACCTGGGAACACCTGGAACCTGCCCGGGTCCGTGTTACCTGAAGGTCGGAAAGACGCTCAAACAAGTCGACGGGTGGAGTTCACGATGCTTTCAAGCCCTGACACGAGTTGCGTTGCTGTCGAGTCCCGTTTTGTGACGTCTCAGTGTTTCTGGGAGTCCGTGCTGCGTTCAGGTTCCTCCTAGACTTCAATGGAACCACAGCGGAGTTCATTTCCAGCAAAGTGATTCCTTCATTCCAGTCAGACTCGCTCCTTTTTTTTTTTTTTTTTTTTTAAACTGAAAGGTTCTTTCAAATTGAAATTAATTTGAAAATCTCCTAATAGAACAAGTGAAAACTGTCTTGATTCAACATGAATTGTCCCTTCATCTTGCTGAAATATATTGTCAAAGTGGCTTCATCATTAATCAAATCAAACCTTTTCACAAAGTTCAAGTCTAAAAACAAAGATTTTTAGTTTTTGCAGTGAGTAGGGACACTATTCAGGAAAATCACTCTGATGAACATGGCAGGGATCATTCAGCACTAAATCCGTTTTCCTGTTCTTCATATCTCCAGAAAAAAAAAAGAACATTAACATGAGAGAAAGAAAGGACAAATAAATAATTGACTCTTTGGGAGCCTGTCTGCTGCTCCATGTATCTCTAGAAAAGCTGCGAACACTTAGCTTTTTAAATGAAAAGCTACAGCTAAAAGCACCTCAGAGAAACATTGCTGCCTCGCAATATTTTCTACTCTGTTAACTACGAAGTAAAACAATAAACCAACAGTTGTTGGCAGCTTCAATTTAAATTCTAATCAGCGCCGTGTTTGTGACAAACCCTGAATTCATGATGCGGTGCTTAAAACACCGAGAAAAAGTAAATGCGGTGGTCTGAAATCCACCTCTGCACAGCTCTTATAGCTAATGGATGCTAATGGATGCTAAACCGGGGGAAATAAAACTACCGAGTGTGACGGGAGCACAGGAGAGTTCGCAAATAATACTTTTAACAAACGCACACACGTGCACGGAAAAACATGCAAACTCCACACAGACAGGCCTGGACTCTCACCCATGACCTTCACTGCTACACACTCACGCAATCATTCAAAAACACACACACACACACACTTTGAGAGCATTTGTGGGTAAAATGAATAATTGATGTCATGTGAATGTTGTGGGCTGAACACAGTTAAATGTAAGAACAGCCTGCAGGGAAAACACAGTGAAACATTTACCGTCTGTCTCTCTCCCTCACACACACACACACACACACACACACACACTTTATTTGCATGGGTGACTATCAAACACCGACACAAAATCACGAGGGAGTGAGGGGGGAAAAAAACCCAGAACAGCCCAAATATTTCTTCACCGGATGAAACATAAATATTCAAGCTGGATATCAGGAGGAACACACACACACACACACACACACACACACACATTTCCATGAGCGGTGAAGCGTGGCATGTACAACATGCCAGTCCGCATGTGTTTGATCGGTTTCTGAATCATCTGCTGAAATTACTAAACAACACTGACAGATTGAAGTGAATTCACTTGAAGCTGAGGAAAATGTCTTTTTAACGAGTCCCGCGTTTTTTCGTCAGATCGTTTACAGGTCTATTATTGTCGTACTGAGGGACGGGCTGTGATTCGCCGGCATGCTAACGTCTGTGTGAAGCGCTAACGAGCTACGTCGACACTGAGCGACTGAAACTGTCAGAGAACGGAACACTTCCTGATACTTTCCATTCCTCCCAGAACACTTCGCTCTGCGCTGGTCCCTGGATACAGCTCCATCTGGCTCCCACTGTATTTTCTGCTCCAAATACCTCCTGAAAAGCTGCGGATATTGAAATCGTCTCCTTCGAAGAGACACTTAAAGCAGCTCAGTGTAAAACCGCAGCCTCCTGATGTTTTCTGTTCTCTCCTCCGCAAAGGGGAAAATGTTTGCGGCTGAATTCAGAATCTGCATCCGAACGCCGCTCGGCTTTGTTGATGTGAGAAGAATGGAGGAGGAGTTCGTAAAGACGGAGTGTGTGTCTCGGCAGAGCAGAACTGACACCAATCTGTCAGACATCCCACACACAGAAACATAATGAGGGTGAAATGAAGACAAGGAGGAGGAGGAGCGCAGGACGGAGAACAGAGGAGTCTGTCATTCACATGACAACTTGTGTTTCCAGCCTCTGATTCCAACACACTCCTCTGTCATCTGCTCCCCTCCTTCAGCTTCTTCATCCTCTGTTTTTTTTTCTGTTCTTAGTGTCTGTGAATCTTCTCATCCTCTCTTTCCGTCCTCTGTCTCTTAGCTCCTCCTCTCCCTTTAAGCTCCTCCCCCCCATTGACTTGGCTTCTCTACAAGTTCCTCCTTTTTTCATTACCTCCTCCTCTATTAGCTCCTCCTCCTCTTTTATGAGCCTCTGTTCATTTGATTAGCTGTTCTTGTCCTTCTCTGGCTATTAGCTCCTCTTTTTGGCCTCACCTCAGTTTATTTTTTTTAGCAACTCCTCTCAGTTAACTGATCCTCTTTCTATAAGCTCCTCCTTTATTAGCTCCTCCTCTTTCTGTGAGGTAGTTGTCTATTAGTTCCTCCTCTCTCCGTGTTAGCTATCCTTTTTTCTCCACCTTTCTTTATTAGTTCCTCCTCTTTCTGTTCACTCCTCTCCATTTTGTTAGCTTGCCTTCTTTTAGCGCCTCTTCCTTTATTAGCTCCTCAATCTGTTAGCTAGCTTTCTTTTAGCTCGTCCTCCTTTATGAGCTCCTCCTCCTTCTGTTAGCTTCTCCTCATTATGTTAGCAAGATTTCTATCCTCTGATAGCACCTCTTTATTAGCTCCTCATCTTTATTAGCCCTCTCTGTTCGTCTGTTAGCTCCTCTTTTATTAGCTCCTTCTGTCTGATAGCGCCTCCTCTTATTAGCTTCTATTCTTCTCGCACCTACCGTCTCTGGTTACCTCCTCTCTCTCTCTCTCTCTCTCATCACTTCCTCCCTCCATTTCATCTCCGTTTTGTTTCCTCCTCTGTTCGCAGCGACACTTTCTCCCATCTGATCTACATTCACACTGAAACTCTGCACACAGGTGGAGGTGAAACTCCTTGACAGCTCTCAGATCTGATGTTGCATCTCACAGCAGATATAAATATCGCTTCAATTTGTGAAGAAATCCCGTGTGTGCGTACGTGTGCACGTGCGTGCGCGCGTGATCGTTTGAGGAAATTTGGCAGGGAGTGTCGTCATGTGTTTAAAGGCAGTCGTGCTGAATTCAGATGCAAATCCGTCACGATACGCGCATAAATATGCACGTGTGCAGCAGAAAAACTCTCCACAAGAGAAAATGTTGCAATAAATAAATATAGAAGAAAGCCTTCTGCTCGGTTCGGTTTCTCTTCATGAAAGTCAACAAGTCTCCAGAGAGGGGCGAATAAATTCTGCCCTCCTGAACTGCAGTGGAGCAGGAAGACAGTGTCTCCAATATGAGATCAAACCGGCTCCTGAGGAAAGAGGCGCTTCACATTTATGTCTTTTCTTCGTGTTTCGGGTTGAGTTCTTTTTTTTACCCGAGTGGCTGACGACACAAGAACAAACCTCAAACAAGATGCATTTTAGGGAAAAACCAGCAGAAGACCGTTTCATTTCCCTCCGATCGGGCTGAAAGTGAACAGAAACGACAAACAGGAAGCCGAACAGGAAACAATTAAAAAACAGGAGCTGACGACACCAGGATGAAATCTGGAGGATTCCACTTCACTTCACCACTCGGGTCCACACCGTCCAGAGCAAATCCATTTTCCAGCTCTCAGCAGCACAGTTTACTGTCCTGCTACTTTATGATGTTTTGTTGTGAAAGCTACTCTGCAACTCAATGGGTATTTAATGGAAATAAACCAAAACACCACAAAGACCCTCTCAAACTGTCTTGGATATTTGTCCAGACTGAATCAACTTCTAAGTTTCCAAAGAATGTCTGGTCTCTGCATGAGGTACCGAGAGCAGCTTTTCTAAGGCTGTATTCCCACCAAAGCATTTGGCTCGACCGAACTGACGTGGTCGAGCCGGGAGCGACAGTGTGAACACGTTTTTCACGTTGGGTCGACCTACTTTTGGGTCGAGCCGGGGCCGCTTCGAGGAGGTCAGAGGTCGACCCCGGCTTGATCTAGATGCGCTGAGAACACGGTCGCTCCCCGGGTCCAGCCAACTTCCCTCGTTTGCCGCGCTTTTGTCCGTGTGAGGCTTCCATAACGCACGATACTAACTGTTATTCTGAGCGCGCACGTCGAGCATGGCGGGCCTGCAGAAAAATCATGTACAACAGAACAACCGTTCTGGCTGCGTTCCGTCTGCAGAACGGAATCACCACAGCACCGCCTCCGGTGCCTCTGCAGTCCGCTGGAGGAGGTTGCCAGATAGGTCGGTCTCCCACCGTAAACCCGATTAACTCAATAGAAAGCAGCCCAAACCGCCATCTCTGTAATTTAAAAAAACTATTCATAAACACATAATCATTTCATCAACGAGTCCGACGTGTTCAATGAAGAAGCTTGATTTGGCAGAAACCCGCCCAATCTGGCAACACAGTTTCGCTCCGGTCACAGAGCTGTTTTGTGCAATTTTGGAGTTATTTGACTTTCCTGCATTAACGAAGTACAAAAGCGTTCATTCTTCTATAATGACTACATCACGTTGTTTGTTCTATTTTCTACCAGACAAAGTAAAAAAATTGGATTTTAAGGCAAAAACATGATACCGATTTTATTTTGAAATCAGTTATTTTGGAACAAGTGTCTCGTTTCCTTCCGGCACCCGACTTGCTTCTGTCTGGATTGACGCCCTTTTGGTTCGACGGCGAGAACATGATTCAGTTATTAATTAATGAGGAGGCTGATTTACAAATTCACACTTCCCAAAAGGAGTCCTGGCTCGACCCAAGTCGGTGTGAGCATGCCCTAAGAAAAACACGTTCGGGATCTTCCAGAACCCTCCCAGAGCGGAGCAGGCGTTCAGACATTCAAGTGTGAGATCGGTTCAAACACGTTTCACATCTTTCATGTGTTTCTTGGGTCATCAAAGATGGTCACTTCTGGTTCTTCACAGAAAGACTCTAATAATTTGTGTAATTACATATTAGTACTTCAAAGAACAAACTGGAACAAATATCCAGACACTGAACCATAGTGGAGATTTGTGGACACGTGAGTTGTTATAAAGTCTTAAACCTCTTTTCCGTACCCTACCCAACCATTTACCATTTCTCAGAACCCCTCCGTTGAGGTAAGCAGCACATCGATATTCGTCAAAATGCGATTAAGATTCATCTTGAACAAACATCCAGAAACTAACCCATCAGTGAATGATGTTGTACCTGACAAAAGTCATTTTAAAGTCTTAAAGAACAGGAACTTTTTGACTTTCTCAGAAAGTCTTGACAAAGTTGTACATTTGGCACCGATCCTCTACAGATTGTTGGTATTTCTGAAGACCTTCTAAAATACGGTTGATGTCCAGACTCTGAACCCTCAGGTAAACTTTCCCGGAATGTGTTCAGCAGGGTGTAAAGAGCAGGTGAAGGCAGTTTTACAGAAATGTCTGAGAGTTTTTAGGTGCAGAGTCATTCTCTCTGGATTACAGTCTTTCCAGAGCGTCTCTCTTCACCGGCGGAGGATACATTAGTCATGAAGAAAGTGATCCTGAGACTAAAGTGCAATATGACGGCAATTCACCTGAAAAGCAGCTCTCCTCTGACTTTCTGCCGTTTCATACTTCCTGCAGTGGTGACGTGGCTCTGAAACCTGCTGTAATCAGGTGTAATGTGAGGGAAGGGGCGCGGGGATAAAGGCGGTCGGGGGGTCTGGGAGGCCCCCTGCTGATCCGGCGGCGGGAGGCCGCCCGTCTTCATTCCGGGCTCGACCGGAACGCAGAGCAGCCAAATAAAGAGGAGTTTCAGTCCCGACGAGGACGGACAGACCAGGAGAGTCTACCCCGTTTCTTTTTTGAATTTGAAGAAGACTCTTTCTCCTCTTCACCTGAGTCCTCCTCCCGTCTTATTTCCTCTCCTTGGTGATTGAATCGCTCCTTTGAACTGTGCAGAGCCGTGACAGCGGCAGAGAAACCGGCTCTCGCAGGAGCGCGGCGCCGACGCTTTCAGACATTTCAGGGGGCTTGTTTGTGTATTTTTCCTGATAAAAGCAGGGGTCTCCGGCGAGGCCGAAGCGAGGCTCCGAATCTATTTCCCTTTCATGTGTTCGTCACGAGTCCGAATGTCAGGAGCGAGATGAGGTCGGGAGGGGACGGACGCCGGAGCCTGACGGACGGCGGCGGGGGACGAGGAGTCGCCGGGGTGAAGACCCCGAGCGGTCCGATCGGCCGCTGACTGACAGGCGGACGCTCGGATGCCAACCGACGGCATCTTTCAGGGATTCAAAGTGTCCATCAGGCCTTCCTGCGGTGGAGCGCTGACGCAACACACAGAAACCACCATCAAACACACACTTCCACATATGTAAGAATACACCCGAGTGTGTTTTCTGGCTGTGGCTGAGAAAGCCGTTATCAAACACACACACACACACACACACACGCACACACAGAAAGTTGAAGATTGAGCTGTGTAGTGGGAGATGTGAGTCTTTCTTCTGTTTGATGGCTGGCGTCTGTCTGAGTGACTGGAGGCGGGAGCGCCGCCGCCGATGCTTCAATGCGGCGTCCCGCCTGTGTTTCCGTCAGGTAAAGCTACCGACTCACTAAACAACAACAAAAAACACACACACACACACACACATTGGTAAGTTCTGCCACTAAATCATCTTATGTTTCTTCAGTTTCAACCACAGCTCGTCCCAAGCTGTCAGGCCGAACCTCAACAGTCCTGTTTGTAGAACTGAGGCGCCGTTTACACGACGAAGCTTCAAGTGAAACTTTGAAAACTTTGATTTTGAAATGAAGCCCCAAAAACACACACACACAGACACACACACACACACACAAAGAACAGTACGGCATCCGTATGGATAGCCGAGTTCCCAAAGTTGGATAATTGCAGGTGTGTGTCGACTGTAAGAAGGACTGGGAGTCACGCCGCTCTGGAAGCCGCCATTGTTGTCAGTGTCCATCTACTGGGCAGGCAGAAGCATCTCTGCCGTCTACGTGGGAAGGAGTCCGACAGTTTCCAGAAAGCGTAGTTTTCGTCCGTCTACACAATGATGGAGTCGAGCATTTGCAAAAACTTTGGAAACGTTTCTCAAAAAGTTGTATTTTCAGAGGCTCCGCCCACCTCTGTTCTGTAAACAGACGACCAAAACACAACCAAAGCTTTCTGGTTTTACCAAAAATCCTCGACTGTCAAAACCTCCAAACGACAGAAACGACTGGTTTCTGCTCCTGATCATCCAGAACATCAGAGAAAGCTTCCTCAAGCAGTTTTCTGACCTGCCTGCTGTAGGAATCAAACTTACTCCCAATTTCCACCGGACGCGGAAGCACCACGCCGCGCCACAGCACTGGTGATTCGCTTCAGTTCTATTTTCTGTGCCGCCACTTCTAAATCTCGTAAATTCACTGTCGTTGAGAAAGCACCAGACAGGAAGTTACACCGGAAGTTTCGAAATAAAACACAATGCACGACCTCACAGACGTAAATTTTTTCCTGTATGTTATTACGCCGCTTCGGTAGGAGAGAATCAGCTCAACAGGGTCCCAGACAGTAGCAAACGTGGAAATTACTGTCTTTATGTAGAGTAAACCATACAAAAGTAACTATTGGATAAAGAAAAAGCACTCATTTGAGATCAAAACATAAACCATGTACTCAGCCTTGCTGGAAGTCTATAAATTACAGATCAATGTGGCTGGACGAGCAGAGCGGCCTTGCAGAAGCGAGATGAGGTGTTTTTTTTTTTTTTCTCTCTGTTTATATCATGTGTTGTTCGTGTGATATTGAGAGCAGAGAGCCTCTCCGAGGAGCAGCCCTCCTCATCCGGACGGCGCTGCGCTGCCAGTGTGCGTTGACTTCAGGAGCAAGACGCTGGCGCTCCGCTGCGCGGCGCGGCGCTTTCGTGTCCGGTGGAAATTGGGGGTTGGGAAACTCCTGATCCAAACCTCTCAGAGCTCGAGGCCGAATGGACAATGGTGCAGTAACCGCTCACAAACCTCTCGGGAACTGCATCAGCGTGTATCCAGACACTGAGGAACACAGGAAAAAGCCACTTTTGTCCCGACATGTGGTGAAAGACTAAAATAAAAATTTGGGCGGGGTGGACTTGCTGGATGACCTCATGCGTAGAAGGAAGGGCGAGTTTTGTTGTTGTTTTGGTCAAATCTTTGCCGCCCCCGGCCCGGAGGTGCTGCAGCAGCAGCATCTTCACACCACGGTTTGGTTTTAAGCAACACCATTACATGTTCCCACACGCCGGCAGGAGGGTGTAAAAAAAACAGCATAAGAAGGACTTAATGAGGCATGAAAAAATAAAACTAAACTGATGGAGTTAAGTAAAGGAAATGAGCATTTTTCAAAATAAAACTCAATGCCGGCTCACGGAAATTTAAATGTACACTTTCAAAGTCAAACGTGGTTTGGTGGCTGGTGGGACGCCTCGTCCAGGACCACCTGCCACGGGACGGGACTGACTCCCCGGTCCTCCTGGAACTATCAGCACACCCAGGAGAACTCTCCCACCCCCCAAACCCCCACCCAACCTCCAGTTACCCCACCCACCCCACCTCACCCCTCCCCCAGCAGCACTGACCCCCGACTCTCCAAAGGCCCTGCACTCCACTAGCCGTCCTCTCTGTTAGCTCCTTTAGCATGGAGGTTAGCGTGTTCTCCGCTTCCCCCCCTCCTCCTCCTCAGTCTCCACCCGGCTGTGGTGCCCTGAAGGCGGCAGCAGAAGGACAAACCCAGCAAACCATCTGAGCCCAGGCCAGCCGGGGGGGCGCTTCATTTACGCTACAGAACCTCCCCGTTTAACCCAGCTCAACAGCCTGCAGCCACACACACACACACACACACACACACACACACACACACACACACACACACACACACACACACACACACACACACACACACACACACACACACACACACACACACACACACACACACACACACACACACACACACACACACACACACACACACACACCCTGCCGGCTGTGTTTGACCTGCTGTGTGAAAACAGACGTCAGAACAGAGGGAATCGAACCGTGTTCCCTCTTTCTTGCACCATCGCCTCACTTCACACCATCCTTCACTGTACAATAAGAAAATGTTTCAGTAGCTCAAATTAAATTAACTAATGTCATAGCTAAATACATTTTCATGTCTTAGCTTTCATAAACAGGTTTTTATCACCGATGTTGACAATTTCAGACGTTTTCACATATTCAGACATTTCAAGCAGTTTTTATTATTTCAGTCTCATTTTTACTGTTTTATCTTTTTTAACTGTACTGAGCTTTTTTTAATCATATTTAGCTATTTTAGCATATCAGATAGCTCTTTAATTTAGCATGCAACATTTAGCACTAGCTGCATTGTTTTTTCAATTGCCAGAGTTAGCCGTTAGCTGTAGCTCCCAGCTCGTCCTGCTAACCTCGCTTATATTTATTAAACGAATCCATACGATAGTCAAGTTCACGCAGTTTAGCTGAAAAAGAGTGTTGTCATTCTAATTGTTCAAATTTTGCAGCATTGCTAAGAGATTTATTCGTGATTTAAACTCACGTTTTGACTCCCGCTGCGACGCCAACGCACAGCGTCGCGTCATTGTGAAGCACATTTGAATTACAGCTTTGAAGGCTTGAAAATACACCGTGAGGGACTGTGTGTGTGTGTGTATCTGTGCGCGTGTGTGTGTGTACGTGTGTGTGTGTCCCAGGGGCCTCTTTGCCATGGGGACACTGATAAGACTCCTAAATGGAACTAAATAATTCATGAGAACACACACGGAAAAATCACTTCAACAGTAACGCGACATGCATGCAAACACAAAAACGAGCACCGGTGTACACACACACACACACACACACACACACACACACACACACACACACACACACACACACACACCCCATGTGTCCTCTATCCAAACTGGACATAACACTGAGCTCATGTCTTATTCATACCCTCTAACTGTGTGTGTTTGTGTGTGTGTGTGTGTGTGTGTGTGTGTGTGCGCACGTGATAATGATACACAGCACAACAGCGTTTTTCAAATCTAACTTTTCCAGCCGCTGTACAGTATTAATGTGTGACTGTTGTAACATTTATCCGCAGCAGAACTCCAAACCCATTAGCTTCTAGCTAAGGAAATATTTAAGCTAACCGATGACGGCAGTGTGAGCCAAAACTCGCGGCTCCATATTTGCATAAAGCCATAAACCTTGAAGGATTCTCTGCTCGGAGCTAATTAGCGTGCTAGCACAACAAATCCACCAGAGAGAGAGTGAAATGTAGCATTTAGCCGCTAGCAGAACCGTGAGCTCGGCATTAGCTTCCAGCAAATCAACAGCTAATCAGTTAATTAGAGATCCTCATCGGCCGGCATGTGATTTATGATCTTTGATCGACCTTTATCAAAAAGGAAATCTACACACACACACACACACACACACACAGAAAAAGCTTGACCCTGTTTGGTCAAATTAAAGCCATAAATTGTGTTTCCATTAACGTCCTATTGACTGAATTCAGATTCCATCCTTCAAGCCCACCTCCACCTCCACCCCCACCCGTGGAGGGGTAGGAGATGGCGGGGGGGGTGGGGGTGGGGGGGGTCTCTTTGAAAATTTCTCCTCCGGTGTAATGACGATGGACTCGGCCTCCATAAATCACCGTCCTCCAATCAGACGCTCACAGTCTCATTCAGGGAGCGTTATCACACACACACACACACACACACACACACACACACACACACACACACACACACACACACACACACACACACACACACACACACACACACACACCCACGCACACACACTGAGGAAAACACTTTGCTGAGTTGCGATAATGACGTTCAAACTCTTTCCAACTACTTTCTGACTGGGCTGAGTTCCATTTCCATTAAGATGCTTTCTCCTCCTCTTCCTTCCTCTCCTCCACCCCCCCAAAGCGTTTTCTTTTCCTTCTCCTTAAACAGCTGCTAGCATCACGGTTAGCTTACTCCTGGCAGAACCATAAAAGCAACCGGCGATCATGTGAAAATGAGCTACTGGAATATCCATGAAGAACTGCCATCTCTCCCTGAGTAGCTTTACCTGAAGTTGTTCAGGCAACTATTAGTTTTAGTGTTAGCTTAAAATGCTTTTTTCTTTACTTGTAAAGTACACTGTTAGCTCGCTAAAGCTATTGTCTCTCTGTTGCCTTTTACAAATCACTATTGTTTGAAGCTACTGTCCCCTTAGCATTAGCATAGCCTTACACTGTCGGCAAGATGTTACTCTTTGACGCTGCCAAGCTGATGCTAACGATGCTAGCATCGAGGCTCAACTGTCTGATGCTTCATCCCTTCAATTCACATTATTTTCATGTTTTGTTTTCATTTTCAGCCTCAAAGTTTCAGAGTTTGGTGTTTTCTTGTCGCTCCTCCCTCTCTGTCCCGCCGCCGTGGTTGGGCAGCGTCGGACAGCGTCGGACGGCGAGATGAGAAGGAATTCTGCAGCGCTACCTTTGAGGTGATGAGCGAGGCCTGTAACGACTGGAGGACGAGGGGCCCGGATTAGCATATTCATTTCAGCTGGCATTTAGCAGGACTGAGGCAGATGGCGGGATGGGGGACGGGGGCGTGGGGGGGTCAAGCGAGCGGTTCAGGGGAGGAAAGATGAGGGCAGGAAGAGAACGATGAGATAGTGGTTTAATATGGTCTGGAATTAAAGAAAGAGGCGTTAAAACCGCTTCGGCTCCGCTCGGCTGTAAAAGAGCGGAACTGTGAAACCTGCAGCATCAATTCTGCGGCGGCGCTGCCAACTCTCCGTCACCGCCACGGCGGCCGCCTCCTCTAAAGTGCTTATTTTCTTTATTGCGCCTTGTTGGACCGTTTCCTCCCACTCGCTCTTTCTGGGAAAATCTGCACATGAAAGTTAAATTTTTTTTCTTTTTTTTTTTTTACCTGAACGCAGCGTTAATTCATCACACTAACAGCAGAACAGCTCGATGGGCTGAAGACCAAATCCAGGAGTCGGACACAACTAATGAACTGCAGTTTTGAATTTCTTCCAACGTCGTTCCGGATCGTCACGGTGACCCAAAGTTACCTGACTGGCCGTGTTCAGGAAGTTAAGAACGGAAAAGACCCAAAGAGTGAAAGACAAACAGGTAGAAATCTTCAAAAGAATGAAATGAACTCATTAACTTTGAGTTGAATGAGAATTTATAGCATTAAAAACCATGAACAGACAAAAGCATCCAGAAGTTCAAGTTTGGTTTAGATAAATCTGTCCAAAAGTGCTGGGATGAAGCCAGTCAAGTATTAACTTGCAGATAATCGATAATCATCTCGATCTGACGCCAAACAGGAGCAGAATCTGACCGTCAGAATAGCGATGGAAGAAAACAACAAAGACTAAATGGATTACGAGCAGAGGTTTAAAAAATTATTGAAATGGCAAAACATATCACGATACTCAGCTGCCGGATATAATATTCATTTAACAGCTTTAGTATGAATCTGTTCTGAAAATAACGATTCATATTTTAAAGAGTATGAAAACAGCAGGACTTGTGAACCTCCGCTCTGGTGGACTCTGAACCAAACCCCTCATGCTTCAGTTACTGTGCGAGTTAGATTTACCTGCTGCAGGTGATAAAGCTTCATTGTTCAGGGAAAAGAGAAGAACAGGTTCTTTGAGACGTTTTGAATCAAGTCGTTTTCACTCAATTTGTCCTCTGAACGATCAATATCATCTGATATGCTGCAACGAGTGTTATCTCTCTTTATTTCTTAAGTTAACTGCACAGAATATCATTATATATGGTCATATTGTGATATATCGCGATATCACCATATATCGTGATGTTATCGCATCGAGACCCAGGTCTTACGATGCATATCATACCGTGAGATCCTTCAATACACAGCGGACTGTTAAAACTCTAATAGGCAGCTCCTGCTGGTTTCTCTGTGGAAAGAACTCAAGGCAGGTCATGAGAACCGTGGATGTGACTGTGTACCACAGTCCTGTGATATTTACCAAAAGTATTGCTTTAATTTTTCAAATTTAAAACAAATAACGGTCAACATCTTGTTGCCGTGTTTGTGTGATTTAACTTTTTTTTTTTTTTCATGTTTGCTTATTTGCTGTTTTAACCATTTTTGAAGCTTCGCTCTTTCATCGCAGCTTTTCTGTTCTGAATTTTCTCTCTACCTGAAAAATTGACAAAAATCAAATTTTCAGTAAAACTAATTAGGCTCTACATCACTTGAATTTTATAAATACACGCAACTTACCCAAATCACAATCTTTGGACCAGAACCCAGGAAATATTACCGGTTCAAAGTGAACTGCACCCATCCAACTGGAACCGCTTGCAAGTAAGTTTTTTTTTTTTTTTTTTTTTTCCCCATTTTCCTTCATTTTGCATTAATGGTTGAACATGTTTTGCTGTATCAGGTCAGGGCACTGCAAATGTAGAAGCTTATCTTATAAATTAAAAATGTATCAGTCATATATATGTACTTTAACCTCAAATTAATTAAAAAGGTAAAAATGAGAATCATGGAAGATTGATTACATCATTCAAAATGTCCGACCCAATGAATTGTGGTTCGACTCGGATATTTTCATCAGGGGACATTTTAATGGTTAAAACAAACGGACGAGTGAATTTCATGTGCTGCTGTAGAGTTGATTTGGACATTTAGCAGTGAAAGAAATAAAAATGCTTATTTACGTATTTTCTGTGACAGCTACAGGGAGCCGCTGCAGACTTCTGAACAAGCAGAACCAGCAAATCACAGAGTCACACAAGGAGGTCACACAGTTTGGTCTGAGGTCTGGAAAGACGGCGGTTTGTCAGTAAAGAGCCGACAGACTGTTGGGTTTTGGTTTGATCTTGATCCCGACGAAGAATGGAGTTTGGGCGCAGCATGAGTCTGAGACCCAGAGACGGGGGTTTATTGGAGGGTTTTGTGTCTGGTATGGATTCAGAGTGAAGGTTGGGTTTTAAAGAGAAGTGTTTTTCAGTCCGTCTCACAAAGGCTTCAGCTCAGTGAAGTTTATATAAAGAGCACTGTTGAGTTTGGACTGACCAGTCCAGGGTTTGTGAGTCTGGGACGTTGGATTCTGGGACTGTAAGCTCTACATGTAGTGATGTGAGGCGGTAAGACGGGCGGAGACTGACCTGTCTCACACAGCTGGAAGACACCGGGACACGAGGAGGACGGGAAGTGGACCAGTCTGAGACTCCAAACCTAAACCGGACACAGACAGACAGAGGAGACACACGCCATGAATGGTGGAAACACGTTTAGCGCTCCTGAACATGGCCTGCTGGAGACTGGAAGACAGAACATGTTTGAAACTCCGCCGGCTCCCCGGAGACCCGGCTCGTCTCCGGGGACTCGTGGACACTCCAGTCGCTCCCTCAGCTCCAGGCCGGTGAGACCGGCTCTTCAGAACATGCCGGGCGTCTGTCTCTAGACAGGCACTGACTCCAGAGGCTTGAGCTGGAACTGGAAAGAATGTATGAACCAGTAAAAAGACTTTGAACCAATAAAATTCAGCATTTTGAATTTAAAATCATGAACATCAGAGTTTGACCCACGTAGCATGAAGGGACAATTAACAGGAAAACACACAGTTTTTATTGTGTGCTGGTGTCTGTTTACACGACGACGGCGCTCAGAGCCGCTGATGATGTAACTTTTTGAAAGTGGTTCCCAGTGTGGAGGTTTTTGAAAATGCTCAAAGGGCAAAAACAAGACTTTCTGAAAACCCCCAGGGTCCATCTGTGTCTGTGTGTGTGTGTGTGTGTGTGTGTGTGTGTGTGTGTGTGTGTGTGGTTTCATTACAAAAAGCATCAGCAGCATCAACATGAAAACTACATCCTTCTCACTGTTTCTGCCGTTGCCATGGAAACAGACATGATTATCTACGTTGACTTGAAAGTTTGTGTCAGCACGGCTTCAATGAACTGCTGTGGAGTCACATTTTATTATCAGCAGCTCTGATTTTAAGCATTTTACTGCTACTTAGCAGTTCTCATGTGAAGGAGGCAGCGAAGGCAGAGCAGCAGGGTCAAACTGTGGAGAGTTCACTCCAACAAAGTCAAGTTTAGAGTTCAAAGTCCTGAAAAGAAGCGGAGAGGAAAAGTGTGGACGACGTCACGAAGACAGATGGAGCTTGGGAGCAGACTGAAGGAGGGTTTCAGTCCAGAAGGAGCTGCAAATGAATCAGGGACGATAAAATCTGATGAAGTTTATCTTCAGGAATCCATGATTCACTTGGAGACAGTCGAGACCTCGAAATTCTACTGCTGGGAGCCCATTAATAAAACACACACACGCACACACACACATGCACGCACACACACCGGCTGTCTCAGAGGGACATGTGAGGGAGTTACTGTCACAAAAGTCCAGATCTACACATTGAAATAATGTCGCAACTTGTTTTTTCAAAACCGCCACTTTACAAGTCGAAGCTTCCGACTTAATGTTTTATCTCTGAAAGATCACACTAAGATTTATTTTTTTGAAGATTTTTAAATAAAATCTCAAATTTAGGTTACATTCACAGGAGAACACTGGCCACGGTTACATGATGTTTATTCAAAAATTCAGAATTAAAGTATTCTCCGGGGTTGTGAAGGGATCTGACGTGTCAAACTCCAGTTTCTAGGTTCTTTATTTCTTCTTCTGTCCATCCACTCTTTTCATTACATCAGTTTCTTCTTAATAAATAAAGAATCTCTGGTGTAACGCCTGCTTCGGGCGGCCATCTTGGAATATATGCATCATTGTGACCGGACGACGGAACGAGGATGAGAAGAACAACCAGAATCACTTTAAAGCAGAATGAAGGTTTATGTGATCGAGCAATTATCTAATTGTACTGTTAAAACAGAGGACATCTGCCGCTTGCTTCAGATTTGAGCCAATATCGGATTCAGTTGTTTCGGAATTTGGAAATAGGCGCTTACAAGATCATCTTTATTTATTTATTTTTTATATTTAAGTTGTATTTTCCTTTCAACCCTCCCTTAAACAGAACCATTTCAAAGTGAACACAACAAAACAACTTTTTTTTTAAAACCCTCTGTGGTAATGCAGCTTTCCAGAAATGCTGCCACACACACACACACACACACACACACACACACACACACACACACACACACACACACACACACACACACACACACACACACACACACACACACACACACACACACACACACACACACACACCACACACACACACACACACACACACACACACACACACACACACACACACACACACACACAGGTTAGTTTGTTTTGGAATATCTCTAAAGATGAAGCCATTAAATGTGACACTGAGCGGCACTAACGAGGCCACACACACTTTCCTTTCAACGTCTCCATGTTTGTTTACTGGTGCTTTATATTCCTGACCAGCAGCTATTTGTCTGAAAGCTCAATGAAAGCTGCAGAAAAACAGATCGGGGTTTTGTTCCCGAGGTTCCCGGCTTTTGTGGGAGAATTCTTCAGTTCTGAGAATTTATGTGTATGTAATTTTGACGTGTGTGTGTGTGTGTGTGTGTGTGTGTGTGTGTGTGTGTGTGTGTGTGTGTGTTGAGCAGCAGGAGGGAGATGAGACGGAACCAGAGGTTTGTCTCCATCAGAGCGGAGCGACGAGGACGAAGGTCACATTCTGACACTCGGACGTCCAAAACCAGTCAAACCTCTGCACCACATCTGGGCCACATCTGTAAAAAATCAACACAACATCTACACCATAACTGCAACACCTCTGATCCACACCTCCAGATCTACAATACATCTGGTCCACATCTGCATGGCGTCACCACAACATCTGCACCACATCATCAAGACATCCGAGTCGCATCAACACAACATCTGTGTTACATCAACATAACATCTGCACCACATCATCTACACATCTGCACTGCATCATCACACCTGCACCGCATTAACATCTGCATTGCATCAATACAACATCTGCAGAGCATCACCAACACATCTGCGCCGCATCAATGAAAACTCTGCACAGCATCAACACATCTGCAGATTGTCACCACAACGTCTGCACCGTATCCACAACACAACATCTGCACCGCATCATCAACACATCTGCACTGCATCACCACAACATCTGTACAGTATCATCACAACATCTGCACCTCATCAACACAACAACCCTAACCCTAACAACTGCACCGCATAACCACATCTGCACCGCATCAACAGTACATCTGTATCACATCAAGAGAACATCTGCACAATATCATCACAACATCAGCAATGCATCACCACATCTGCACCACATCACCATGTCTCCACCACACATTCAACACATCTGCACCACATCACCACATCTGTATCACATCAACATAACATCTGCACAGTATCATCACAACATCTGCAAAGCATCGCCACATTTCTGTTGCATCACCACATCTGTAGAGCATTACCACAACATCTGCTCCACATCAACAAAATCTGCATTGCATCAACACCTGCGCCACGTCAACGAAACATCTGCACAGGATCATCAACACATTTGCAGAGCATCATCACAACATCTGCTTAGCATCAACACATCTGCACCGCATCACCACAACATCTGCACCGCATCACCACAACATCTGCACCGCATCAGCAAGATCTGCACCGCATCATCAACACATCTGCACCGCATCATCAACACATCTGCACCGCATCATCAACACATCTGCATTGCATCAACACAACATCCACAGAGCATCACCAAAACATCTGCGCCACATCAATGAAACATCTGCACAGCATCATCAACACAAAACCTTCACCGCATCATCACATCTGCTTAGCATCAACACATTTACAGAGCATCACCACATCTGCACCGCATCACAACATCTGTATCGCATCAGCATAACATCTGCACAGTATCACCACAACATCTGTAGAGCATTACCACATCTGCATCGTATCATCTACACATCTGCTCCGCATCAACAACATCTGCATTGCATCACCAACACATCTGCACTGCATCAACGAAACATCTGCACAGCATCATCAACACAAAACCTTCACCGCATCATCACAACATCTGCTTAGCATCAACACATCTGCACCATATCAGCAGAACATCTGCACCACATCATCAACACATCTGCACTGCATCACCACCACATCTGTACAGTATCATCACAACATCTGCACTGCAGCAACAACATCTGCATTACATCACCAACACATCTGCGCCGCACCAACGAAACACCTGCACAGCATCATCAACACATCTGCACCACATCAAAAACATCTGCATTGCATCATCACAACATCTGCACCGCATGACAGCATATTCGCCACAAACATCTGCACCGCATCAGAACAACATCTGCAGCATATCAACACATCTGCATAGCATCAAAACATCTCCACCACATCTACAACACATCTGAACCACTTCAACTCATTTCAAAAGTGTGTGTATGTGTGTGTGTGTGTGTGTGTGTGTGTGTGTGTGTGTGTGTGTGTGTGTGTGTGTGTGTGTGTGTGTGTTATTAATACATCTACCCCACATGGGCATCACACAGCGCCGCGGTCCCGGCGGGACACCGGACCGCCTCCAGACTGAAGGACTGAGCAGATCCAGAACGTTCCGGCCTCCACTGACCGGAGGAGATTCTGGCATCATGAGACGTTCTGATCCATACATCAGATCCTCCTGCACACCAGCTGAATTCAGGCGGCAACAACATGCTTTTTTTTGTATATATAACTGTAATTCCCGTCTGTTTATTATGCATATATGCACAGTACTTCCAATTAAATCTACATTACATCTTTGAACCTCTCTGCTCCTCATACAAAATGCATTTCTTGTTCCCTTTATAGGACACTCATTTAAAAGCTCCAACACTCCTGTGTTTTTGAAGGGAGCTGAAGTAAAACCATCATTATGTCCTGTGGTAAAAACAGTAAAACCCATAATACTGACGCAGTGGTAACAGATTACAGTTACTAAATACCTCTGCAAAAATCAATACAGCAATTTGACTGGAAATATGTTGTTAGCAAATAGTTTATTTTAGAAAGTGGGACCTGAAACCGAGCATATGCACTGACTTCATTACTTGACTGGAAAGATGCTGGAAAGATGCTCTATGATCCCGTGTTAGAGGAGGAAGATGCTCTATAATCTGATGTTACAATTACCAGATTATTTACACACTTTTTCCATTTTATATAAAGATACTATATCTGTAGTTGTTCTCGTCACCTTGGAGCTACACCCCTCCAGAGAAGCTGATAAACTGTATTAATATGAAACATTTAACCGTTTCCTCCAGCAGAAGTTTGATGATTTCATGCAGATACAGTGAACACATCCAGAAAAACTGGCTTATTTATGGAGGATCTTAATGTCTCATTTCCTCAAATATGTTGTTTCTTTTCTCCCACATTTACATATTGGGTGTATAAACACACAAAGCAGAGCGGCGGTGAGAGTGAGCGGCGCCGGGGGGAACGTCTTCAAGGCTCCTGCAGCGCCCACTCACTGTAGCCTGCAGTGAGTGTCACAAACAGCGCCATCCACGCAGGGCCCGCCAAGAGATGCAGTCTGGGAAGGAACTCGGCTCGGAGTGATCGTCAGACTTTAAAAACCAAGAAGAAGAAAAGCCCCAGAAATCAAGGGGAGTTGAGACAGAAGGCAGGAGGGACTCATCGGGGAGCTGATGACACCGGTTCTGCTGCTGAAGACGAGTTTTAGCTAAATAAAACACCACAGTTTGTTGCTCAGGCTCATGAATTCTCCTGCACTGCAAACAACTTGCGTTGCTTGTGTCACATCCGATTGGAACCAGGGTTCGAATCCCTCCCAACAATCCCACTGTCCATGTCCTGACGTCTCCAGCTCTGAGCTGCTGCTGCAGGTTTCTCATGGGGAACGGCTGGTTTCCCTCTGCAGCAGCGTCTTGGGATGTCTGCTGTAGAAATAACGCTGAATTGCACTAAATTGCTCCTGTTTGTTTCAGCTTCTGCACATTTATGTCTTTTTAACTGTGTAAACTTTCAGTAGAAATCAGCTAATTAATCTAACAAATGAGCCCATAACAGTCAAATATTCATGTTTATATCAACTCAGCCTGATGAAGCTGAAACTGAAAAACCTCAGTTATTCTAAAGCAGAAATCTTGCATTTATCTGAAATAAAGTGAACCCGTTTGACTGTTTCTTTTCTGATGGTGTCTGAAGGAAGCTGCAGGATTTCTCCTCCTCTGTTTGCACATTCACGCTCCGGCTAACAGCAGGTGTGAAACGTCCAATTTTATGCATCAGAATAAAAGTTCACGGCTTCTTAATGCACGGTTTCAGCGTCCATAAAGAAGTCCTGCAGCGCCTGGGGTTATAACCGTGGTTCCCGGCCGCTGAGGAGGATTCACATCTGAACCGAGCGGGTCGGATGAGTCGACGTCTTCAGGGCCGAATCCCAGCAACGCTTCCTGACAAAGATCCCGAAAACGAATAAAACAGAATGAGCACCTGCAACGCCGCGGGCTGCTTCCTGGACGCTGCTGGACCTCGGAAGGCAATCCTGGATCAGATCGGTTTGGTGCCGCACATCCCACAGATGCTCCCCTGGATTCTGATTAAAAGAATTTACAGGATCATTCAACTGGTTGATGGTTTACTTTGAACACGTGAAAAATAGAATAATCAATGATTTAAAGAAGATGGAAAAAGTAGGAAAAAGAACAAAAACAGCATCCAAATATGTAACAAGTCTCATTTTATATGCGTTTCTCAAGACATTCCACTTAAATATGAAGTAAACTAGTCCACAACATGTCGAGAAACTAGATCTGAACTGGTTAGAGAACAGTCTGAAATTGGTTCAGCGAATACCTGAAAGCATGTCTGAAACTAGTCCCAAACTAGTCCAAGACATGTCAACACACTAGATCTGAACTGGTCCAAAAAGAGTCTGAAACTGATTCAATAACTATCCAAAAGTAGGTCTGAAACCAGTCGAAAGTACCAGTCGACCACTAGACCTAAACCAGTCCAAAACATGTCCACAAACTAAACTAAACAAGTCCTGAACTCGTTCAAAGACCGTCCAAAAACTAGTCCCAGATATGTTCCAAACTAAAGAACAAATTGGATCCAAAATATATATTCCAGCCAAAACTATTTCTTAAAATAATCTAAAGACTAGTTCAGTGTTGAAGATCACGCTACATGTCAATGAACTATTTTTTTAACTTGTCAGGTATGAATTCAATACGAGTGTAAATGTGTTTTAAAAGAAGTGACATGTCCCAAAAACGGTCTAATTTATGTCCAAAACCATTTCTTAACTAGTCCAAACCTAGTTCACTACTAGTGTAAAATTACTAACAAGACTTCTAAACAAACCCTAAATTAATATTTCCTTAACTATTTCAAAAACTAGTACCAAGATGCTTAAAATCACATAAAAATTTCAGTAATCTAACCCTTAAGCTCTTTAGATATGAATCTAATACTAGTGTAAATATGTCCAACAACTAGTCTCAGTTCT
>NC_043761.1:2535959-2623459 GCF_902148845.1 Salarias fasciatus | reverse complement strand
AGGTGCGGTGGAGCAGTGGTAAGCATGGTTATCTCAGAGAGACCTGCAATACAGAGGGACAGATATTATGTTTTTGAGACTAAAAGACCTTGAAAACAGTGAAACAGAAACATTTCATTGCATTTTTGGGGTCCGTTTCCATTGACAAGCTACTGGAAACTCAACTTTTTTAACACAATTTTTCTATCTCACTTGAAATGTCAAGAATACAGGGTCTAATTTATGCTTTTCTTAGTTGTGTGTCTGGTCCAGATCTCACCGTACAGCACAAGAAAGCAGCTCCAACAAACAGAAAAGCCCTGAAGAACCTTGTTGACACAGCTGGGAGGACAATAAGGAAACAGTGCTCGGCAACATCCCGTAAAATATTCAAACCGGGGCAAGTAAACGGGAAATTGAGAGGGTGAGGAATGCTCTCGAACCGGTTTCCACATCAGCTGGTATCCAAAACCACATTCTGCATTACTCAGCATGCCAAGGAACTCACAGGCAGGCTAATGCTAATGCTCAGTTAGCTCAGGAGGGACAGCTACTGTAGCTAATGCTAACATTTAGCCTGGAGAACAAGAGACAGTGACTTCTCCTAACGCTAATGTTAACATTAGCTTTGTTAGCATCATTATGCTAGCACAGAAATCATTAGCATAATGAGAAGGGACGAAATGCAGAAGAGTACCCTGAGTCAGGATAAACATACAGTCATTTCTGCTAATGCTAAAGCTCCAAACCTAAGAATCATCAGAAACTATCAAGCTAATGGTGAGTCTGGCGAGCCGGATAGAAAGATACTGTAGTTTATTTGTGTTTTTATAACGCTAATAGTCATCCTAGCAAACAGCAACAAGGGAAATGCCAGTTAAAATACTACAATAGTTAGCTTAGGAGAGACAGTAGCTTCAGTTAATGCTACTGCTAACAGTGGTATCTGAGCCAGAGACGGCAAATTATGTCAATACTAACAGTTCACTCAGTAAACGGTACTACCAATTACCTCTGGGGTCACGACAAAAAGATGATGCTAGTTTCTCCTAATGGTGATGCTAACAGTCTGTTTGATAAGCAGAATAAAAATAAATTAATTTCAATGTAGTTAGCTTAGCTGGCAAGACAGAAAGGACCAATGCTATCTTTAATGCTACTACTAACACTTAATATGGCGAAAAGGACAGTTAATGCTATCAGTGCGTCACTGACACACATGACTTGGCTGGAACTAAAGGCAGACAGGAGGAGAAGCATTTTTTAGCTGCCAGTTCAACGGATACGCCCAGATCTGGTTTCCGACTTAACCTCTCAGGAGTCTGAGATGCAGCAGTGAAGAAAAACACCGTCGGCAGATTCACTTCATTCACCACACAGTTGAGGTTTTATTCACACAAGGTGAGTGAAAACACACCTGGGAAGCGGGGAAAGTTGGACTTATGGATGAAATTTGGAAATACTTTCAAAATGTGTGTGAAATTTGAAGGGATGAATTTGATTTATGTTGTTGTATTTAATCACAGACTCCGTGATCGGGACAGAGAGACTGCAGATTCTACTAATGCTAACAGTCTGGTCAGAACATCTTCTGATGATGCTAAAGCTAAGGCCCTAATTAAATGACATTTCCGGGGGGGGACTTTTTTGTGTTTTCGTTTAAGAAAAGTTTTGCACGATTTTACACGGCAAAGTTTTGAAAACAATGTAAATGTTCATGGAAATTCTAGAAATGCTGAAAAAAATTTAGTTAGCATGCCAGGTCATGAGTTAGCACTGTTGATTGTTTTTGTTATAACACCACACACGCGAGTGCAGAGAATAATCCCTCAACATCAATGGAACTAATGTATTTCACTGAAGAAATACCAACTGCAATAGATATAAAAAACATTTTATAAGCCTCTTTGTCAACCTTTAAAAGCCTTTGATGCGATTGACCACAATATACTGCTGAACAAACTGAGCAAATATGGCCTCAGACGGTTGGCACATCATTGGATATCCAGTTATAGATGATAGGAAACACTTTGTTTAGATTGATAAGGTAAAATCCGTGCAATATCAGATCAGATGTGGCGTACCTCAGAGGTCAGTCCTTGGACCAAAAACTATTTCATTCATCAATGACATTATTTTTTTATCCAAACTGCTCAAATGTGCTGTTTTTGCCGACGATACCACTGTATTTTATTCTGATGGTTTTTGATGTGGTCAAAGAGAAATTAAAAAAAAACAAAAACAAAAAAATGATTTGATGTCAATAAACTATCACTAAATCTTGGAAAAATACATTTCATGATATTCAGTATCAGAGAGAGACAGGCACTGACTGTGCAATTAAATAGAAGGTACAGAAATTAATCGATTGAGGGAAATTAAGTTTTTGGGTATCATTGTGGAGATAAATTGGGACTGGGAATCAGACATGAACTACACATAAGTGAAAATATGAAATACAATTACAGCATTTTGTAAGGTGAAGAACTTGTTGGACGACAAAACAAACATGTTGTATAATTCTCTGATTGTACTGACCTACTGTGTTGAAGTTTGGGGAAATGTCAATAAGACAAACATCCAATCTGTATCCCTGCCACAAATAAGAGCCGTTTGAATACTAGGTGAAAAAAATACAGAGATCCAACAAACCAATCATTCAGCCAGTTAGATTATTGAAAATTCATGTTATGGTGCATTATAGTATTCTACAAATTTTGTAAAACGCATAGAAAAGAAAAACCTAGCAGATTTTCAAAAACAGAAAGTGACTATAAGTTAACGTTGCATTTCAGTAACAGGGGGCCAGTTATGGAACAATCTAGATAATGAAACACAAGAATATAACTCACACACCAGATTCAAAAATTTATAAACTCAAGGAAGCACTGTGATACGATACATAAGAGACAGAGTGGCTGCAGGCCTCTCAGACTTATGTTATTTTGCTCTGAGGGAGAACATGACATGGAGTTCATCATGGTCTACCAATCCCAAAGCAACCACCCAACTCAAAGAGTAGATTTTTCATATCTGTAATGCTAATGCTAACAGCTAAATCTTTGTTCGCACATGTAAACCAATATTGATGGGGTCTGGGTCAGATCCCCTCGGTTTTCTGTTTTCATGGCTGCATCTCCAAATGGCTAACTGCTTTTTTTCCCTCACAGAGTTGAGATGTCAGCCACTACCGCGAGCTTCCAGCTGAGTGAGGAGCAGCTGCTGTGCGGAATCTGTCTGGACGTGTTCGTCGATCCCGTCACGCTCCTGTGTGGTCACAACTTCTGCAAAGCATGCATCACCGAGAACTGGGACACCAACATCCGATGCGAGTGTCCAACCTGCAAGTACCCGTTCTACAAGAAGATGGACCTGCACGTCAACAAGTTCATTGCCGAGATGGCGACGCAGTTCCGGCTTTTGGCCGGACAGAACTCCAGCGGTCCCGAGCTGAAGCCGGGCGAAGTCCCCTGCGACATCTGCACCGACTCCATAAAGCCGGCGTTGAAGTCGTGCCTGGTGTGCTTGGCCTCGTACTGCGAGACGCACCTGGAGCCACATCTGTCGGCGCCGCGCCTCAAGAAGCACCAGCTCAGCGAGCCCATGGACAACCTGGAGGGACGCATGTGCAGGATGCACGACAAACCCCTGGAGCTCTTCTGCAGGACCGACCAGGTCTGCGTGTGCATGCTGTGCCCGCTCCTGGACCACAAGTCGCACGAGGTGGTCCCGCTGAAGGAGCAGTTCGAGAGGAAGAAGTCTGAGCTGGGCCGGAAAGAGGCGGAGATCCACCGCTTGATCCAGGAGAGACGCACCAAGATTCAGGAGATCCAACATCTGGTGATGAGGAGCAAGGAGAGAGCGGACAAAGAGATGAAGGACGGGGTCCAGGTTTTCTCCGCCATGATCCAGAATTTCGAGCGAGCACAGGCGGAGCTCATCGGGTCCATTGAGGAGAAGCGGAAAGCCATCGAGGACCAGGCCGGGGACTACATCCAGCAGCTGGAGGAGGAGATCTCTGAGCTCCTGAGGAGACGCGCCGACTCCGAGTCCCTGTCGCGCTCCAAAGACAGCCTCCACTTCCTCCAAGCTTTCTCCTCTCTCGAAGCTTTCAGCGCCTCCAGAGACTGGTCCGAGGTCCGCGTGGACGAGCCCCTGTTTGAGGGGATGGCGAAGGCGGCGGTGCTGCAGATGAAGGAGAGCCTCGGCACCAACATGAAGGAGCTGCTCAGGAAGGCCGAGCTTGGCCGGGTCCAGCAAGCCGCGGTGGAGGTGACCTTCGACCCTAACACAGCACATTCGGCTCTGGTGCTGTCGGGCCGCGGTACGAAGGTTCACCATGACGCGGTGAAGAAGAAGCTTCCAGACATCGCCGAGAGGTTTAATCCCAGCTGCTGCGTCCTGGGGAGGCAGGGCTTCTCTTCCGGGAAGTTCTACTTCGAGGTGGGCGTGGCGGGGAAGAGCCGGTGGACTCTGGGCGTGGCCAAGCAGTCCATCAAAAGGAAAGGCATCGTCCCGCTGTGCCCTGAAAACGGCCACTGGACCATCTGGCTGAAGAACGGCGATGAGTACGCCGCGCTCGTCGGTTCTCCTCTGCCGCTGTCACCTGGTTCCCCGCCGGAGACGATCGGCGTGTTCGTGGACTACGACGACGGACTCGTGTCCTTCTACGACGCGGACTCCGCGGATCTCCTTCACTCCTTCACCGGCTGCAACTTCACTGAGAAGCTCTACCCGTTCTTCAGCCCCGGCCTCAATAACGACGGCGCTAACGCCGCCCCTCTTGTCATCACTCCCGTCGGTGGCTCGACCACTTCACGGCTGATTTGAGGCAAACACCGAAGCAAGACGAACACAAACTGTCCTCTAGTTTGATGCCATCATGGTGGTTTGAAGCGAAAGCGATGCTAATGCAGAAGGACTGTGGCGTTTGGAGGCTTATATAAGAGCGTATCTGATTCCAGCATATAACAGGTTGGGGAAAACATAAGGAGTGAGACAAACGGCGGGACGCTCGTGTCTTCTGCTTGAACTCACACAGCAGCATTTCTTTCAGCATTCCTGCTGCTGCCTGTCAAACAGACCTGCTGCTGCTCTTCATCCTCCTCGCCTTCCTCACGCCTGCCGTCTGCTCCATCATGAGAGCACTCGGCTCATTTCTGTTTGAACATCTGTGGAGAGGAAACCTTTCTCTTTGATTCTCAGTAAAGCATCAGTGGAACAGAAAGCATGACCTCTGGAGCAGATCTGGAGGGTTTGCCACAGTTTGCGCCTCCTCCTGCTGCTGTCCTGCACCGCCATCTGCTGGAGAACACGGAGAACTCCTCCTGCAGGACGCCACAGTGAAGGCTCATTCCACAAGCTGGAATTTACTGAAAAACATGATTCACAAATGACACAAAAGTTTATTTTTTAGTTTAATATTTTTTAAATTTTCAAGAATGAGTGAAAAGTATACAGAGAAAAACACCAACGAAGAAGAGGAGGTGGAGGGAAAAGTCTGCAAGGAGGAATCGATCAGGGTTACAAGATGAAGGAGGTGAAGCAGGAGGTGCATAGAGTAGGAGGTGTCGAAGGTTTTGAAGCAGTAGAATGAGGTGTGGAGAAAGCAGCAGGTATAGAAGTCGCTGGAGGTGTAGGAGTGTGAGGAGGCGTGGAAGGTGCAGAATGCGTGGGAGAAGATGTAAAAGGTGAAGGAGGAGGTGGAGAAGAGGCGCAAAGTGTAGAAACAGTAAAAGGTGTCGACGGAATTTTCTTTGAAAGTCTTCACTTCTTCCTTCTGTGTCTGTCTTTGTTTTTACAAGTTTGATGAACTTCTCCACTGACCAAGCTGCCCTGGCAGAAAAGCTGCTGGACGTAAGAACTTATGTCTATATTTAGACTATTTGAAGTTTTTTCTTTGTCTTTTATTTAAAGGGGCTGTATCATGCAAAATTCACTTTTTGTATGTTTTAACCTTGTTACATAGTTATGTACTCAGCAAAAACACCCCCAAAGTGTTTTTTTTTCCTTCATGCCTGTGCGTTTGAGCTTTAATTGTGTTGCTGCTGCTCAGAGAGGCAGCCCCTCCCACCGTGAAAACGCTCTGTTTCCCACGTTCACGTCACACGTGAAGACGGCTCCCCTGAGCCCCCCCCCCCCCCCCCCCCCCCCCCCACCCGCAGGCCCTCGGCAATCAGCGTTGCTGCTTTTTGTAGCTCTGATTTCGAGGATAAACTTTGACCATCGTCTGAAAGCAACAGTCAAGCAAGAGCAAGAGTCTGGAGGGTCTGGAGGGTCCGAAGGGTCTGAAGGGTCCGAAGGGTCCGAAGGGTCTGGAGGGTCCGGAGGGTCCGGAGGGTCCGAAGGGTCCGGAGGGTCCGGAGGGTCTGGAGGGTCCGAAGGGTCTGGAGGGTCTGGAGGGTCTGGAGGGTCTGGAGGGTCTGCGCTTGGTGAGTTTCTAACAGGAAAAGACGTTTTTGCGGGTGGAGAAGCTCGAGCTAAAGAGCTAAAGCTAGCTAGCATATTTGTTTTGAAGCGCTGATTGGTTGAAGTAGCTGTCAGTCAAAGTCCACAGGGGGAGAGGCGGGATTTCAGTGAAACAGAATGTTTTCTCTTCCGGGTTTCAGAATTAGCCCCAGAAAATCTTTTATTTCACACAAAATGACTTTTCCTTCGAGCCAAAAATAAACTATTACCATGTTAATGCCATTTCTGGGGTTTGGACTAGCTAAAAAAGCAGGATACAGCCCCTTTAAGCAGTCTTCCTTCAGTTTCTATGAGAAAATCATAAAGATAGGAAAAGATTGAAAATGTGAAAGTATCTTTATTGAAATACAAATGTATCACTTTTATGAAAAAGTGACATTTGTGTCAGAAACAGGAAATGGGCATCTTGTTTCTCCGATGCAGCAGAGGTTTCTCATGCTAGCACTGATCGATCAGGAGTGAAGGGGAATCCTTCGGCGGGGATCGAACTCTGAGCTTCGCCGCGCTGTTTGATCTGATCCACCAGGAGCTTGGACAGGAGCCCGCCCACAAACTGAAGGAGAGCACCAGACAGGAGGTAAACATGAGAGTTCAACAGAACCAGTTCTTTCACTTTACCTGTTTACATCAAGATGAAAAGGGTGAAATGTTGTAAGTAGAACATAATAAAATATTTATTCACGATCATCTGAATGTGTCTCTGTGTGATCATTTTTTACTGCATACTTACAGTAAAACAATTTGCTAAATATTTATATAATAAACTTTAAAACACAGCTCTCATGGAGGGGCATGGTCTGATAGTTTCTTGCATCTTTGGTCTCATGGGGGCTGGGTGCGTGATCTATTGGTTGCTAGGCAACCAAACACTCACTCTAAAGTGGGAAGTGACATAATTTCATTAGCCACGCCCCCTCCAGCGGACCCTCAGTTTCTGCTGCACAAATGGAGATGCTGGAAAAAAGGGGGCGGAGCTGAAGAGGAGGACTGAAGATTTGGTTTTAAACAGACTAGAAAACATGAGATTTGAGTTTGTTTGTTAATGTGCTGGAAAATGTCCCAGAAAAAAAAAACTGTCAAATTTAAAATGTACTGTTTTATGAGGCTGTTCAGCAGATGTGTTCTATTTAATGTCTCATTTATACAAGTTAATTTTACATCCTTTTGACATTTTATTTTCTTTGTCTCAGTTTTTAATAAATTAAAAAAAAATCACTTGCTGAAGAATGTTTCTTGCATTACAGAACTGTTAATTTCACGTTTGCTCTCCTCTTCAGGATTATCTTCCCTCCTGTCAGCGTAAAAATCCTCATGCTGTCAGGAAACAGGATCAAAAGTCATTTTGTTTAGGAGTGAACGTTACCGAGAGGACACCGGCTCCAATGAAGAGTCCCAACGCAATGTTGAAGGGCTTCATCACCCCCTGCTCTTCGCCGGGCCAAATTACAGATGTGAACTACGGGGAGACGGTACAACATGAGCATCATGGAACATGAAGGACAGCAAGAGTCCGAGCCACACCGACCCTGAAGATGATCACGGCGGTGGTGATGCTGTAGAACACCATGATGACCGAGACAATCCACATCAGGACACAGAACTGAAACCACAGAAACCGTTAGCCGTTAGCTGTTAGCTGTTAGCTCCAGCCAGGAACACCGTGACCTCCGTCCTGGACCTACCACGACCAGCGGGGTCTTCCTCTTGCCGTCGCTGGCGTGTGCGCCCAGAGCCGCCAGGCCAAAGGTGGCGAAGGTGACGAGCCACGTCAACATCTGAACAACTTCTTTGAAGACCAAGTCAAACTGAAACACACCCCAGACACTGAGGATCTGCGAGCAACAAACACTTTCTTTTTTTCTTACACTTTTTGGTCTATTTCACGCCATTTTTCAGCCGTCGTCATCGATGTGTCAAAACCTCCACTAATAAGCAACAGCTGCACACCAGACCATACCGAGCAGCGCTCACATCTGAGGCTGCTTTGCCATGACCAGGGTTCTGCTGGCTTTATGACCAAAACAGCCACTTTAGTCCAGTAGCTTTGGAGCCATTAAGAACACTGAATCTTTTAAATGAGACGGATGCAGCTCCGGAAGCTTCATTCTTGGTTTAGATGAACAAACAAAAGCTAGATCTTATCATGCATTCATGAAGTTTTAACTACAGTTCAGAATAGTGAACATTTTATTACACTGAACCATTTTTATACCTGATTCTAACAGTTTTGTTCTTTTCAAGCTTTTCTTTTGTAGACAGTTTTCAAGTTTTAGCTGTTTTAGACCTTTTATCTTTTTTTAAACAGTTTGGTTGCTTTTTCCTGCCATATTTCATTTTCTTAAATTAGAAATTCTAGACATTTCAATTTTTCAAGCTGTTTTATCATTTTTTCCCCCCACTTCTTGTGGTTTTTGCCATTTTTCCCAATTTTACTTGAACGCTTTTTGAATCCCTTTTGAACAGAGAGTGACGAATCATATAATCATTTAAAAGTAAGTTAAAGGACCTATATCATGCAAAATCCAATTTTTTAAGGTTTTCAGCATGCCACAAACTTGATTTCCCTTTCAAACCACCCCCAAAAGGTTATTCGCCTTCATCCACGCATGTCTGAGTAATCTCTTCCAGTCTGCTGCTCTCTACAGCAGCCCCTCCCTTCGGGTAGAAAACAGCTCGTTTGAAACTCTTCAAACCTAAGTACATCACAAAAGTCTGAAGGGTCTGGAGGGTCTGGAGGGTCTGAAGGGTCTGGAGGGTCTGGAGGGTCTGGAGGGTCTGAAGGGTCTGAAGGGTCTGGAGGGTCTGGAGGGTCTGGAGGGTCTGAAGGGTCTGGAGGGTCTGGAGGGTCTGGAGGGTCTGAAGGGTCTGGAGGGTCTGGAGGGTCTGGAGGGTCTGGAGGGTCTGGAGGGTCTGGAGGGTCTGGAGGGTCTGAAGGGTCTGGAGGGTCTGGAGGGTCTGGAGGGTCTGCACTTGGTGGGTTTCTAACAGGAAAAGACGTTTTCGAGTGTCTTTGCGTGCAGAGAAGCTTGAGCTAAAGAGCTAAAGCTAATCCTTAGAGAAGCTAACGCATGACGTATTTGTTTTGAAGCGCTGATTGGTTGAAGTAGCTGTGAGTCAAAGTCCACAGGGGGAGAGGCGGGATTTCAGTGAAACAGACTGTTTTCTCTTCCGGGTTTCAGAATTAACCTCCGAAAATCTTTCATTTAACACAAAATGACTTTTCCTTCGCACCAAAAATAAACTATTACCATGCTAATGCCAATAATGGGGTTTGGACGAGCTAAAAAAGGATGATACAGGTCCTTTAAAGGTTTGTTCATGTATCATGTCAGTAAGGCTTCATGGAGCCGCTACTGAGGGACCGAAGAGCCACATGTGGCTCCAGAGCCGCAGGTTGAACACCCCTGGACATAATGAGCAGAGAACAGACACAACAGGAGTGTGTGTGTGCGTGTGTGTGGTGTGTGTGCGTGTGCGTTCTTGTATTTCTATCCTTGTCGGGGCCAAATGTCCCCACAAGGATAGCAAAACGTGGAACGACGTGCCTTGTGGGGACCTTTTTCCGGTCCTAAGTAGGAGAAACAGTGTTTTCTTGACCATGTTGTTGTTACTGAAAAAAGTAAAAGTGCAAAAACATTTCTTTAGGGTTAGGCTTTGTTGTGGTGTGGGTTAGGGTTAGGGTAAGGGTCAGGGTTAGGGGCTAGACATGAATGGGAGTCAATGGACGGTCCCCACAAGGATAGAAATACAAGACTGAGCGTGTGCGTGTGTGTGTGTGCGTGTGTGTGTGTGTGTGGGGTGTGCCCTGTGGGTGTGTATTGATCTAGATTGGGGGGGTGGGGGTTGTTTATCGTTCACCTTCGAGGCGAGTTGTGTCAGATAAATCGATGCGATGAACAACAGAACTCCAGCGACCTGCGGACACAGAACATGTTTGAGGGTGAATTTAAATGTCAAAGGTCAAACGAGTGTTTCAGTGAACACATTTATTCAATTCAGAGTATAAAAGTATATTTTCTGTCAAAATCATCGACAAACTGAACACAGCTGTGACGGTTCTGAGCAGTTTTATTGTTTCTTACTGGACAAACTAGGAAAAAAGTAGGATGGGAGCATAAGGGAGGAAACAGAAGGAATACACAGTTGAAGAAAAAAAAACAGGAGAAAATAAAAACAGAAAATGGACTAATGAAAAACAGATGAGAAAGATGACTTTCATTCTGAAGAGAAACGTGTCAGAACAGAAGAAATGACGGTTTCCTTATAAAAGAAACCGAAAGCTGGACGTAAACGAACTGTTTTTTTAACCTATTAATTGTTAACTGTCTTCACTTCCCATGGTGTGTGTGTGTGTGTGTGTGTGAGAGTGTGTGTGTGTCTAGCTTAACATATTGACATGTAATCCACAGTGTTTCACATTGATCACTTCCTTTTAAAATGATCATTCTATTGAGAGGAAAAAATATTTTATACTCTGAAACTCTGTCTCAGTGCATGACCTGTTGGGTCACGCACTGTTTTACTTTTCTTTTTTTTTTTATGACCATTTTGGCATCTGGCTGGAGAAAAAATGAACATTAGAACAAATAGATTTTTTTCAAGGAGAAAACTCCAAATCTAAAGATGGAAAGATGAACTTTCTCATTGCAGAGTTTCATTCTCTTTGAATTTGAAATAAGTAAAGTGAAGAGAAGCGTGCAGATATAAAAAGTGACTTATGCCAACCAGCAGGTTGATCACATCACTTAAAAATGATCACTCTATTGAGAGAAAAACATTTTAGTCTCTGAATCTCTTCGGCCTGTCTTGCTACATGTGCTGCACTGTTCTTTCTCCTACATTACATAAAAACAAAAGAATCTTTTTGGCATCTGGCTGATGAAATATGAACATTTACTTCGATTTTTCAATGACAAAAATCCAAATTTAAAGATAAAAACATGAACATGTTTCTCATTCTGACTTGAAAAACAGTAAAAGTGAAGAGAAGTGTTGAGAAATAAAAAGTGTCGGACTTACAGCAACCAGCAGGTTGAAGACGAGCAGGGCGTACTTCAGAAAGATGAATTTGTTCATGTTTGCTGGAATGAAGGTGAAGCTCTGAGACTCTGAAGGACTGACTGCAGAGGAGGAAGTTACCTCATCGAAGAGAGAGGAAGAGAGAGAGAGAGAGAGAGAGATTTTTTTTGATTTTTAAAACACACTTTATTTACAGATTGCAGTGATACAGTGTGTCAGACACTAAAAATCAATCATTCAGATTAAAAAATGTGCAAAATGAAGTTCATCGTTGTCCATACAGCACAGAATGTTCTTAAAACACCACACCTCTTTAAAAGCATTTAAATCATTGTTTTGTTTAAAAAACCGGTATTTGAGCCAGAGTCTGGATTTGACGTTGACCTGCCACACTTCTTTGACATCCTGTCCTTCTCTGCCCTCAACCTTGTTCCTCCTGCTGATGTAAATCGCCATCTTGGCTTCCCCTGAGATAAAATTGAGGAGCTGCCACTTGTTTTTTTCTTTTTGTCTGTAGCCAGCTCCCATGATAAAAGTTCTCTCAGTAAAAGCAACACTAAAAAGACTAAAAACCGCCGTTAAAAGAGTGAAGAAGCCTGTGAGCCTCTTGCACTCAGTAAAAACGTGGTAAACAGTCTCTCTGATGGCAGTAAGGGCATGTGTTTAAAACAGCAGGGTTGAGGACAGAGATAAAAGCATTGGAGGCGATGGCACCGTGTAAAATCCTCCACTGGAGGTCTCCAGTCCGTTTTCTTAAGGGGGGCTTGTATAAAATCCTCCACTGTGGGCCGGGTCCAGGTCCAGCCTGTCCCAGTCTCTGTGACCACACAGTGGGGGGCCTGTTGCTCAGTCCACCCTTGTGGATGCTCTTCACACAGTTCCTGTAAAATATTTTTTTGTCTGCCTTGTGTAAGGATAGTCTCTCAGGCTGTGTGGTCTTCAGGAGGGGGCCGGACAGATCCCCCAGCTCCAGGCTCAGCAGGACCTCGGGGAAGGGGTCGTCAGCATCCGGGGAGAGTTCTCTTCGGCTGTACCTCCTCAGCAGGCTCCTGTCTCTGGGCGTCAGTGCACTCCTCCACTTCTCCAGGAGCCCCTGGGACACCCGGATGGACTGCATCCCCAGCAGCGAGCCCAGAGCCTGGGCGTCGCTCAGGTCCGGCCCCACAGCATCCACAAGCTGACCCACGGTGAGGGTCCCAGACTGGATCAGCCTTCCGGTCAGGCCGGGGGTCGAGGCTCCGCTGATGTCCAGTCTGGATCTGTGGATCAGGGGTTCTTTCAACAGCCAGTGCAGAGAGTCGGCTTTCAGGCACCTTCTGCGTGAAAACCAGGCCCAGCATTTAAATAAACTCTGGTAAAACGGAGGCAGCCCCTTGAGGTTTAGAAATTTGGGATCAGTCAAAAACAGAACATTATCCAACCCCAACTTATTGGCACGCCTCAGGATGCAGCTGGCCACGCCTCTCCACACCAGATCCGCCGGTCCTGCGAGGTATCTCTGCAGGAACTGGAGTCTAAAAGTGGCGGTCCGGCTGACCAAGTGGACCAGGCCCTGGCCCCCCTCCTCTCTGTCTAAAAACAGCACCCCCTGTGGCACCCAGTGCAGACCATCCCAGAAGAAATCGATCATTTTCCTTTGAATTTGAGCCAGGAGACCTGGAGGAGGGTCTGCACTGGTGAGTCGATGCCACAGCTGGGATGCAACCAGATTATTTAAAACCAAGACTCTGCCCCGAAGTGACATTTTCGGGAGGAGCCACCTCCACTTGGAGAGCTTAGCCTCCACCTTTTCCAAGACGGTCTCCCAGTTCTTCTGAACAAAATGTTCCTTGCCGACATAAATGCCCAGATATTTGAGGCCCTCCCTCCTCCATGTTAGATTTTGGGGAAGAACTGGGAGACCGCCATGCCGCCTGCCGACAGCAAGGGCCTCACTCTTCCCCCAGTTGACCCTTGCTGCGGATACCACATTAAAATCTTTAATAATATTAACTAAAATATCTACGTCCCCTTGATTCCTTATAAAAACAATAAGATCGTCTGCATAGAGTGATAAAATCCTGCTTTCACTAAAACCCGGTAAAAGCAGACCCTGCAGACTGGAACGTAGCTTAGAGAGGAGGGGCTCCAGGGAGAGCGCATAGAGCATCCCAGACAGAGCACAGCCCTGCCTGACACCTCTACACACCCTAAAAGGAGCACACAGACTGCCGTTGATCTTCAGCACACTCTCAATGTCCCTGTACAGCACCTGGATCTTAGCTATGAAACCAGTGCTGAACCCAAAACTTTCCATGACCCTCCAAAGGAAGCTGTGTTCAACTCGGTCAAAAGCCTTTTCCTGGTCTACTGAAATCAGACCAGCATCGATGTCCAAAGAACTAGAGACTTCCAAAACGTCCCGAATCAGGTGGACGTTGTCCACCATGGACCTGCCGGGGACACAGTAGGTCTGATCCCGGTGGATGACCTGCTCCATAGCCCTCCCCAGCCTGGAGGCCAAGACCTTGGACAGGAGTTTGTAATCCACACACAGCAAGGACACGGGGCGCCAGTTCTTGATGTCCTGCAGGTTCCCCTTCTTGGGGAGCAGCGTGAGGACTGCTCTCCTGCAGGACACTGGCAAGGAACCAGAGGCCAGACACTCGTTGTGGACATCCAGGACATCCGTACCCAGGATGTCCCAGAACGCCTTGTAGAACTCGGCGGTGAGCCCGTCGATCCCAGGAGACCTGCCCGTTGGCATCGCCTGCAGCGCTGCTCGCAGCTCCTGCATGTCCAGGCAGGCCTCCAGTTCTGTGTTGGTCTCCTCAGAGACCCGAGGCAGTCCCCACAGGAACCCCTCTAGGAGCTCCTGCTCCTCCTTGAACTCACTCCCATACAGGGAGGAGTAGAAGCCCACCGCCGTCCTCCGTATCTGGCATGGTTCGGTGATCTCCTCCCCCGTGTCTGAGAGCAGTGCGTGGATCACTCTCCCCTGTCCGGCCTTTTTCTCCAGGCTAAAGAAGAAGCTAGAGGGAGCATCCATCCCTGTGATGGTCTGGTACCGGGACCGAACCAGTGCGCCCTGCACTTTAACGTTCAGCAGGTCGGCTAAAGCCATTTTTTTCCTTTTGAGGTTTTCAAAGTCACCTCGATTTCCTGTGGACTCACTTAAATGCTCCAGTTCCACTATCTCGGTCTCTAGATCCTTCATAGATCTGGTGATATCACTTGTGACATTGAGGGTGTGCTGCTGACACAGGAGTTTGATCTGCGTCTTACCGTGGTCCCACCACTGCCTAAGACTGCTAAAATCTCCCTTCCTCTGCCTAAAACCCTGCCAAAAAAACACTAAAGCCTCCCTAAAACTTCTATCAAAGGTTAAAACAGAGTTAAAATGCCAGTAAGCGCTCCCTGGCTGGACATCCCTGATAAAAATACTGCTTAAAAGTAGACAATGATCAGTAAAACCAACCGGTAAAATATCACACCTCCTAAAAACATTAAAATGATGCTTAAAACAATAAATACGATCCAGCCTGGCTGAGGAGACCTTGCTCTCTCTACAGTGGGACCAGGTGTACTGCCGACAGTCAGGATGCATCCTTCTCCAGACGTCCACAACGCCCTGAGAGTGGACCAGCTGCTTCAAGACGTGCTGAGAGGCTGGATGAGGCTCTGCATGGTTGCGATCTAAAGTCGCGTCTTCCGTGCAGTTAAAATCCCCACCCACAAACAAATAGTCCTCCGACCCACACCCACTTACCACCTCAGACAGTTTGAGGAAAAACTGCTTCCTCTCTGCACCGGCTGTTGGAGCATAAATGTTAATAAATACAAGTTTAAAATGGTGGAACTGAGCTTTGACTAAAAGCAGCCTCCCCTGTACACAATGCTGGACCTCAAGGGAGTCGGGGTTAAAAGCCCTGGAGAAGAGGAGGCCCCTCCTCCACTGAGAGGAGTGAGGTGGCTCAAGATAACCCCCCCCCCCCCCCCCCCCCCCCCCATTCCCTCCTCCATTCGGCCTCAATGTTAAAATCACTGTGCGTTTCTTGAAGGAATGAAGGAACAGGACGTCGATCTTCTTCAGTGTGGCTGTCTCATAAACTGACTGTCTTTTCCTCAGATCTCTGGCTCCATTTATGTTTAAAACACCCAGCTTAAAAACATCCATGATAAATGAGATGTCTAAAACCTGGATAAGAACAAATAAATTAATTAAAAAATGCTTGGCTGCCACCTTCATCATTTAATTGTTTCTTGGCTTTTGGCACCAGCTTTTTTAAACGGTAGCATTCTTGATCCGTGAGGCCAGACTCCTGTCTGTTGCTCATATGGAGCCTGGCCGATAAAATAAAACCATTCAAATCAGGGAAATGATCTCCCACCTTCACCCTGTGCTGGTTTTTGGTCTGGTGTAAAAACATTTTAAGTTTGTCTGCGTTGTATGAAGACCTGTTTTTCTGTGAGCTGCTAAAAGAAACGTCACTGCTGTCTGACACACACTCACTGTCACTGTCTGACAGCCGCTCCTCCACACAACTTTTCTTCGCATCTGCATTATTGCCTTTTTTCTTTCTTTTACATGGTTTTACCCTGTCCGTTCTATCCTCCTCCATCTCTGCTTCCTCCACCTGTTCAGCCCAGGAGGCGCCCCTGCCTGCTTCCCCTCCTCCCTCCTCCATCGCTTTTTCTCCCTTCTCTCTTTCCACCTGCTCCAACTGTTCCTCCACTACTGTCTCCCCCTGATCCCGCTCCACCTGTCCCTCCACCTCACCTTGCTTCTCCTCCCCTCCCTCACCCACTATTTTTTCTTGTTTTTTATCTTTTTTTCCCTCCACCTCCGCAGTGTTATTTACATTAGTGTCAGTGTCCCTCCACCCGGCAGACTCGCTCTCCTCTCCCCTGCCGCCACCCGCAGCTTCAAGTCAAGTCAAGTCAAGTCAGCTTTATTTATAGAGCGCATTTACAAACGGCTTAGCCGCATCAAAGTGCTTCACATAGTGCAAGAAGACATTAAAAGTGCATAAAATTCAAAAAAAACTTCACCCGGTGTATTTACACTACTCACCCCGTGCTCGGTGCTCTCCTGTGGGGCCACGACAGATCGCCTCCTCGGGAAGGTCCGAGGAGCCGCAGTCGGCCGCTCGGACTGAGCCGGGGCCGCCGCGTCCCCCGGGAGCCCGGAGCGCGGAGCCGCCGCCGGTGGGGGGACCCCCCAGGCGTTGGCCCGCGGCGCCGGGGCCGGGGCGGCAGCGCCGGGTCCCCCGGAACCCGGTCCCGACAGGTCCGCCTCCGCCGAGCCAGACCCAGCAGAGCCGGAGTCCGGAGAGCCAGATCCTGCTGAACCAGATGGAGCAGACGCGGCCGGGCAGGCCCTGATGGTGTGTCCCTCCTGTCCACAGCCGAAGCACTTCATGCCAGCTGAGCTCGCGAAAACAACGTAATCATAATCATTTACTCTCACGCGGAATCGGAGGTTCAGCTCCTCGCTCCGGTTGTTGAGTATCATAAATCCGTGTCTTCTGTGGCACACGGCGTTCTTCAGCAGCTGAGACTTACATCCAGACAGGATGTCCTTCACTGAGGACACCACCTTTCCAAATCTGGACAGCTCGCGGATCAGAAGCTCATCTGGCACGAAGGGAGGGACGTTGGACAGGACGACCCGGACAGCAGGCTGTGAGACAGCGGCTGGACCGGGACGAACCTGTCCGCGACGGTAATGCCCGACTCCACCACAGTGTTAGCCTGCTCCACCTGGTCCAGGAAGACCACCACGGCGCTGTTCATCCTCGCGACCGACCTAACATTATCGTAGCCCACTTTCTCCCACACAGCCAGGGCCACGTCCTCCACGCTGCAGGGGAACTGGGCCACCACCCGGACCCCGTGTCTGCGGGTGAGCTGCCTGAGGTTGGTCATGGCTGCAGCCAGACCCCCAAACAGACCGCAAAACCCACCAAGAACCCAAATAAACGATATAAACTAATAAATGTGCTCCGTGATTAATAAACTACGGTGAATGTGAACATTAACATCTTAAACAAACAGAAAAAACAAGCAAAACGCCACACAACACACACCACGCTCTCACACACTCCAGCCGCCGCTCACTCCCAGCATGCACCGAGAGAGAGAGAGAGAGAGAGACTTTGACTTTGACCACAGCATTTATTAAAGTCTAAACATGTTCAGCAATGAAAACAACAACAAGTCACAAAACCACACAAACAGGTGACTAAAAGTTCATGTTAAAGCGTCCTTCCTCCATTGGCCCCAAGACCCCTCCCACGGTCCACACCTTCTCAAAGTCCTCCAGCGCCCCCACCAGGGAGCTATATACAGGTCTGGGTCTGTGCATCCTGTCCCACGAATCTGGTTCCGCCTTGACAGCCAGAGGCTCAGTTTAGTTTGGCCTAGAAGAAAGTTTATGAGGGCTGCTTTATGTAATATGGCAGCAGTAGACTTTGGGCAAAGCGAAGCGCTCTCTGGTGAGGACCAGGCCCAAGCCTCCAACCCAGCATCCCAGCAGTCTGAACAGGGGGACGGGACGGGGGCAGGATGTCCATAGATGTTCTAGTGTCTCTTCCTCAGGGCAGAAGGGACAGGGGGAGAGAGAGAGAGAGAGAGAGAGAGAGAGAGAGAGAGAGAGAGAGAGAGAGAGAGAGAGAGAGAGAGAGAGAGAGAGAGAGAGAGAGAGAGAGAGAGAGAGAGAGAGAGAGAGCAGACACAGGCTTGAACAAAGACATTTGGTACATATTGTGAATGTTTAGCCACTGATCTAACTTCAGCTACAGGTGGATTAATACGTTTTCTAATCTCAGAGGGCCTGATGGTTCCAGATTACCAGATTCCAGCAGAAGAAACGGGTCCTGGCGGGGAGATGGGGGTGGTGAGGAACCGAGACATAAATGGTGGTTCTGTGATAATTATAAAATGCATCGTGCAGTATGCCATCCATTAGGGGTGTAACGATACACAAAAATCTGGGTTCGATACGTACCTCGATTCTCAGGTCACGGTTCGGTTCGGTTTCGATACAATAGGGAACAAAATGCAAAACCTAAATTTTCTTGTTGTTGTCCATGCTTCCCGTGTCCGCGTGTCTGTGTCGGCTCTGCAGCACATCACCGATGCCAACGCTCTTCTCTCCTGCTACATTTGGGCTCAGCTGTGCACGTTCCATGCAGGCGCACTGATCCACGCATCCTCCAGAAGCTTTCCGGCTCTAGACTGTTTATCTGCTCCTTTATTTCAGATTATTTATAGGAAATGAGGCACATACATTGTCAGTACGTTATCATTTAGTATCAGAGTTTATTTAGCCTTTTTTTCTGTTTCTGAATCTCGGGGCGGCGCCCGAGCGATTAGATACTTTCACTCAGGGTGCGAACTATGGGGGGGCCAGGGGGGTCTCAGCCCCCCTTGATGAGACATGACCCCCCCTGAAAACATGATTTGTGAAATTTTGGGGGGCCCTAAATACTGGAAAAAAGCTGTTTCTGCCATGTATTTCCTTTAATTTATTATTATTGATTTTGTATGATCATAATCATGGATTATATGCAGAATTCGGCCAATTTTAATGGATGATTTGCGCATCACGATTTCACTTTAAAGGTGTAATACAACATTTTGATTTCCGGGTGGATCACCTAAATAATTGGTGGGTCTGTTTGTCAATCATTCTGACGAGCTGCTTTCATAAGGCGGTTCTACGTGCTTGCGCCCAATCAGCTTCTTCCTTTTGCGCATGTGCGTTCAGAGTGTTTATGTATCCGGTGAGCTTCTGAGCTAGTACTTACCGATGGCGAGTCTGACATAATGAAACTGTAACTGTTTCGGAAAAAAAAGCTTTATTTATGAGCGAGGCGGATCGCAGAAACTGTAAACAGAGCCGTGCACGCCGGAGAAGAGGAGATCGCGCTCGTACACTTCCGCGTTTCCTGGGAGAAGCAGGAGAGCCGGGCGGATGGTCTGGCGCATGGCGTTGTTCAAAAAGTGAGTAACAGACGTGGGGCTTCGTCTTTTCGAGAAAATCGTGTATTAGATCTTTAATAAAGATGCCGACCTGCAGGCAGTACTTGTCCTCACCATTGAAGCGTGGGGGCGCTATGCCTTAAGCGTCACTTTTAAAGCAGACATGTTCCCTCCGAGGCACGCGCATCCCCCCCCAGTGAGCCCCCCGACAGCCGCGGTACAGTTCGCACACTGTTTCTCTTCAGTGACAGACCTTCTCCTCCTCCTGACAGAGTCTGCTCTCTCCGTCCTCCAGCTTTTCTCTGAGTTTCTTCAGACGGAGCTGCAGCCTGTTCGCTTCACAGACTCACTTTTCAAAGTCAGCGTCTGTCATGGTTTGTTTGCTGCGGCGCTCTGGCGCATGCGTGTACCGGCGCGACGTGCGCATACGCGCAACGCGGTCACAAAATCTGTCCTGCGCGCGGACGTCCGTGGACAGAAATTCATGACATGACGTCCCAGGGACCATTGCCCCCTGTCTCTAAGGGAGTCCAGCCCCCCTACGGAGGAAGCTCATTTCAGCCGCTTGTCTCCGGGATCTTGTCCTTTTGGTCATGACCCAAAGCTCAGGACCATAGGTGAGGGTGGGAACGTAGATTGACCGGTAAATCGAGAGCTTCACCTTCCGCTCAGCTCCCTCTTCACCACAACGGACCGATACAACGACTGATCACTGCAGCCGCTGCACCGATCCGCCTGTCAGTCTCACCTCCATCCGTCCCCCACTGAGAACAAGACCCCAGGATACTTAAACTCCTCCACTTGAGCCAGAGTCTCTCCACCGACCTGGAGAGGGAAGGCCACCCTCTTCCGGTCGAGGACCATGACCTCGAATTTGGAGGTGCTGATCCTCATCCCTGTCGCTTCACACTCGGCTGCGAACCGCCGCAGTGCATGCTGTAGGTCCGGGTTCGATGAAGCCAACAGGACGACATCATCTGCAAAAAGCAGAGATGAAATCATGTGGTCCCCGAACTGGACCCCCTGCGGCTCCTGGCTGCACCTAGAAATTCTGTCCATAAAAATGATGAACAGAACCGGTGACAAAGGGCAGCCCTGTCAGAGTCCAACATGCACCGGGAACAGGTCCGACTTACTGCCGGCAATGTGGACCAGACTCCTACTCCGGTCATGCAGGTCTGACCATAACAAGAATCAGACCATATGCACCAGACCATCATACAATATGTTTGACCAATAAAAAGACAAAATGTTGTTTGTAAAATCAACACTCTGCAGTCACGGCTGCTCACACACCTGCTGACCCACCGTTATGGCTGATCTCAATGATTATCAGCGACGGATCCCTGCAGTGCGACGGCTGCACCTTTACGTCTGTAGCGACTCCAGGCCAAGCTTGTCGGCTGAGAGGAAAGTTGTGGGTTCTGTATTTGTCAGACTTACCAGGAAGCACACTGATACACAGGATGTGGTTCAGGTGGTTTAATTGCAAGCTTGAACACACTCTGTGGCTGCACCAAGTGTGCAACATGCATAGACGACATGACATGCGATAACAAGCGAATATGCGGCCATGCCAGCATGCTCGCTTGTTGTTTCTTTCGAGCAGCTACACACATCCGTATATTCGCTTGTTGTTATCATATGTCTGAGTGTTAGCGCATGTTATTTCATCATTGCATGTCGCTTACATACCTGGTGCAGCCACAGAGTGGGTGCAAGCTTGCAATGACACCACCTGAACCACATCCTGTCTCTCTCTGACCCGCTCTCCTCTCTCCCGCTGACTGCAGGTAAACACACTCTTTTAAAAAGCAACCTGTCAATCACCACATGCATCACATGACCCAGGCTCCCGTGCTTTACCATAGTAACCCTGAGCACCATGTGACACATTCACACACTGTTGTTATGGCTCCTACAACGTCAGATGGAATAAGATGAAGACATGCAAAAAAAAAAAAAAAAAATCTGAACAACAATCTGATAAAGAAAACTTCTCGGCTTCTTTGTTCTTCCCAAAACTCTGATGTGAAATTCAAACCCAGCCTCTCCCTCTGGAGGTGCGCTGTCAGAGTCCGGCAGTATTCCCCCAACCGTTCAAATAAAGTCCACTCAGCACAAAATGAGGAAGACTGAGTGTTACCGCAGAACGATGCACCAGGGCTCCTTGAACAGAGGGGAGAAACTCAGCCATCTTCTTGTTGACGTAAAACCGGGCTGGTTCCATCGGTTCTCGATATGGACGCCGATATGGACGGCAGAGAAGACGAGCTTCATAGTGGGTAAAAACACTGGAGAGTTGTCAAGTCGTTTCTCATTTCTTTGACCAACAATTTGGTGTTCACAAGTTCCAAGTTGTTGCCACTGCAGTGGACCATCAGGACGCTCGGCACAGCTCCTCTGCACCACCAACCCTGAGGGGGGAGAGGACAGACGATGGAGGGACAAGGTTCACAGAACAGAGACAATATGAGAATGGAAAAACAAACGAAAAGCAAAAACCAACATTCACTGCATGCAGATAACACAATTATCCAGAATGCATCAGTCCTGAACTAAACGTTACTCTAAGTCAAATGAAGGTTCAGAGACAGTAGTTTGATATAAACTAAACCCTAAACTCATAGATTGATCAAAATAAAAAAAAAACTAAACTGATCTTTGACAGGGTGTTTTCAAAGGCAGGAGGAATCCTGTCAAACAGGAGAAACCTCCAGCATGACGGAAAAACTAGTGTTTTGAAATAAAAATGGGACCTCTTGACATGTTTTTATTAACAACAGAGCTCTGCATCTGTGTTGGTGCCAAATAGTTACACATGAATGAACACAACAGAAAAATGCATTCATTGTTTTTGCAAACATTTAGGCTCACATCAAGGTCCTTTGGTACTGGCTGCAATATTACTTTGTCCAGTAGATGGCAGTATACCCAATCCCACTAAAGTCTAGAGTCGTTAACCTTTCAGTGAAACAGCTGAGTGGAAGGCCTCAGAAGTGATTTACAGGGCTTCATCTGACCGTCACTTGCCTCAATAATTCTGTCACACGTGTTTTTCTTTGTTTTCTTTTCTTTGCAGTTCGATGACCTTCTCCACTGACTTAACTATCCTGATGTTTGACTTCAAAACTAATTTCCATAATTACATCAATTAAAATAGTTATTAATTAAAAGGTGAAAATGTCTTTAAAATGATCAAAAACGTGAACAAAATGACACAAAAGCTTCTTTGATTGTATGATTGGGGTCATTTTATTGTATCTTTGGAGATGTTTTTCTTCATGTCCTTTTTTGAAGCAGTCTTTCTTCAGTTTCTATGAGAAAATTCATACAGATGGAAAAATATTGAAAGTGTAAATGTGTCTTAGTTGAAGTAAAATTTCAAAGAATTTGGACATTTGTAACAGAAACAGGAAGTGAGCATCTTGTTGGCACAGTGTGGCAGAGGTTGCCCCTGTTAGCATTTATTGATCAGGAGCGACGGGGGATTCTTCAGTGGCATCCAGCTGCCAACGTCGCCGCGCTGCTGGATCTGCCTCACCATGAGCACGGCCAGCAGCCCCCCCACAAACTGAGAAGAAGAGCACCAGACAGGTTTCATACATGAGCGTTCAATACAACCAGGACTTTGAAACTAGTCTTTCACTTTACCTGAAAAGGGTAAAATGTTACAACAGTGAAAACATAAAACATTTATCCTGTATTTTTCTTTTTGTATGTTTTTGGAGTGGAAGCTACCGTGAAGGCACCGGTTCCGAAGAAGATTCCCAAAGCCGTGCTGAAGGACTCGGTCAAACTCTGTCGGTCGCCTGCAGGGATTCCAGATTTGACCTACAGGGAGAAGGTGCAACATCAGCATCATGGTGACTGAAGCACAGAAAGAAAGAACGTTATTCTCAGAAAAGAGTCCGAACCACACCCACCTCGTCGATGGTCAGGATGACGGTGGTGCCGTAGCTCACCAGGATGACGGTGGTGATCCACATCAGGACACAGAACTGAAACCACAGCAGCGGCTAGCCGTTAGCCCCGACGAGGAACACCGAGACCTCCTACCTGGACCTACCACGATGAGCGGGGTCCTCTTCTCGCTGTCGCTGCCGTACGTGCCCAGAGCGGCGAGGCCGAAGATGGCGATGGTGGTGAGCCAGTACTGGATCAGATGACCTGGACTCAACAAGGACTTGTCCAACTGAAACACAGTTCACACACTGAGGGTCTGCACACAGCGACATCTGGACTTTATTCCTCTGTTTGTGCTTCAGTTTTTGGTCTGTTTCAGGTCATGTGTGTGTGTTTACAGTTTGTCCACTGGGTGTGTGTGTGTGGGTCAAAAACTGCGTCATAATCCACCATCGTACAAGGTACAAGCCGCCAGGCCAAGACAGGCAGGGCCCAGAGGTGACCGGCCACGAAAACACTGCAGAACACAATGATCCCCCCAAACGGAACAGACAACAGCCAGAATCTGGACACAGCCCAGACCTTCCGGGATTTAGACGGAGAAGTAATTGAGGACGGAGACCCCATCCACAGAGAAAGCACAAAAATAATACAGAAACATTTTCCACCAACATTGCCCCACCCCCATCACCACACACCCGTTCCAACCAAAAGTGCAGGTCATCACGCACTTGAAACAACACCAACCAAGAACCGCCACAGATAAAAAGCAGAAAAAAAAGCTGTGATTACAGGGAAATTCCAGCAGGGGGCGATGATGCTGGTTTCAAAAAGAGTCCTGCTCTCATTGGAACTCATTCAAAAGTGTCGATTTTCATAATGTGCAAATAAAGACATGAAGCCCCTGGTTTCAGAACGTGTTCTGGTCTCAGTAGTTTCTACAACCGAGTCGCCCTGATCAGACTCTGATTTTCACATAAGTCATCTGCTGATTTTACGTTATGAGTTAACGTTTTGCATAAATCGCCCTACCACAGCGCCTCCTCTGGTCATGTGATGCGCTCATGTGACAGGCTGAACCGATCACATTTACATCCGGTTTGAAATGATCAATACAGCGACGTCCTGCTGATCTCACTGAAACCTTCAGAAGGGGATTTCCGAATGCCGTGGGTGACGCCAACATGAATGTGTGTTAACACTGTCAGTACGCTCCTGGTGCTGCCGGACGGTAGAACTACTGGAGGAACACAGTCTGAACGGATGGAGCTGATCCTGAGTCAGAAAGAAAAGACTGTCAGCAGGTTTCAAGGAGGTCATGTTGTTGGTTTTAATTGGGGCTGAGCTCAGAGTTTGGCATAGATTGATAACACTCAGAGCATTTTGTGTGTGTGTAGAGTTGTCAACACACTGCGAGGATGACACACTGTGATCATGTTTTGTGTACTTCCTGTCCTGTGGTGTCTTTTTGTGGTCACTTGTGTTCACATGTTTCGTGCCAGGATCAGGGGGTTTCGACAGAAACAGGAAGCACTTCCTGTGTGGTGTTCGATGCTGCTTACCTCCGAGGTGCCATTTGTCGCTCGAACAGTGAAGATCAGCATCTCAACTCCAACGATCTGTGGAAACGGGACATGTTTGAGGATGAAATTAAATGTCGAAGGTCAAACAAGACTTTCAACGAAATTAATTTCTTTACTTCAGAGAATTAAAAAAAAAAAAATATTATTATGAACAAATGACACAAAATGAACACAGCTGTGAAGGTTTTAACAGTTTTTTGTTGTTGTTTTTAAGAAAAGTGTGAAACATTAGAAAACAGAAGTAATTACCTGGATTACTCGTTAGGAAAGTGAAAGCTGTATAAGAACCAACTTGTCTTTTAACTTCTGAAGTGTTAACCGTCATCACTTCCCATATTGATTGTGTGTGTGTGTGTGTGTGTGTGTGTGTGGGTGTGGGTGTGGGTGTGTCTACGGCTTTTCATATACATATAATCCACCGGAAGCAGATTTCACGCCGTTCTTTACTGATAAACTGTTGCACATCGATCACTTCACTTAAAAATGATCATTCTATTGAGAGAAAAACATTTTAGGCTCTGAATCTCTTCGGCCTGTCTTGCTACATGTGCTGCACTGTTCTTTCTCCTACATTACATAAAAACAAAAGAATCTTTTTGGCATCTGGCCGATGAAATATGAACATTTACTTCGATTTTTCAATGACAAAAATCCAAATCTAAAGATTAAAAACATGAACATTTTTTTTCTCATTCTGACTTGAAAAACAGTAAAAGTGAAGAGAAGTGTTGAGAAATAAAAAGTGTCGGACTTACAGCAACCAGCATGTTGAAGACGAGCAGGGCGTACTTCACGGACTTGAAGCATTTGCTCATGTTTGCTGGAATGAAGGTGAAGCTCTGAGACTCTGAAGGACTGACTGCAGAGGAGGAAGTTACCTAATGAAAGAGAGAGAGAGAGAGAGAGAGAGAGAGACTGCTGGAGGGTGGAGACACACCCTTTAACAAAGACATCTGGGACATTTGAAGGGGTGATTGATGATTGATAACCGAATGAAGCCATGAACAGGAACTCTGTCCAGGACCTGAATCCGAGGAGTTTTATTGTCATTGTACAAGTACAGAGAAATGAAATAGCAGCTCCCACGTGCAAAAAGCATATGAAAACACAAAAACGTTGGGGCTTACGTTGGGTAATTCGTATTAAATTACTGAAGTATTGATTATCGATGAAGTATCAGGAGTAATTGATTACTTTAAGTAATGTATTCGCTTATTAATTTGAGTAAGTTGTCATTTACCAATTAGTAATTACAGTTCATCAACAGTGAGTCACTAATAACAATCAACTAATAAAGCGTAATAAACTGTTTAAAGTGAAGCACAAAGTAATTTATCCCAAATTCAATTGTTGTTAATCCGAATAAACTGTTATTTATTCATTAATAACATAAAGCAATCAGCTTTTTGGGAATGGAGTAGACCACAGAGTGATTTAGCTAGTCAATCATTGATTAACCAGGTGTTAGTAATTAATCAATAATGCCACAAATGACCAATTACTGCAAATGAGTGAATTACAGAAAATGAGCTGAGAGAAGTTGTGAATTATGCATTAAATAAACCTGTGGTTTATTTAATGCATAATTCCGGGGCACCACCTTGAAGAGGAAAATTACCAATCTTAGGCGTCGCGACAAAACAGTAAAAAACATCTTACCTGCAGTGCTGAGCAGCGAGATGGTTCCAAACTGGCTGAAGTCCTTGGAGTTTTCTTCTTTCGGGATCCACACACCCTCTGCACATCTCCACCGTCCAGCAACTTTCCCCCTGCGTCCCATCACCCTCACAACCTTCCACAGGTGTCGAGGAAGTTGAGGGCAGCGCTTGTGGAGCACCGCTGGGGCCGGAGGCTGGAGCTGTCCTGGCCCCTCACGGCCTCCTGACCTTCAGTCCGGCTGGGCTCCTGCTGTCATGGTGGCCGAACCTCTGTGCAGCATAGCCGAGGATGACAGCAGTCATCGTCTCCAGGCGCCGATCCACCGCTCCCTTGGCGGGAGTCTCCAAGCTCTGGCTCACGTCTGCACCAGACTGCGGCCACGCCGTGTGGCTGCTGGCTGACCGCCACTTGATCCGCTTCGCTCGGACTGATCTGCAGGAGGTGGGAGGTTACAGGAAACCATGGGAGCCCCTATTGTTAACCTCACCAAAAATCCACCCAGATAACAAGTTTCTGTGACGACAACATTTAAACGAGTTACTATAAAAAGGTGAAAATGTCTTTGTAAAATGATCAAAAACTTCAAAACAACACAAGATCTTAATCTAATTGAGTGGGTTCATTTTATTGCATCTTTGATGGTTCTTCCTTTGGTTTTTATGAGAAACTAATAGAGATGGAAAAATACTGAGAATGTAAATGTGTGTAAATTCTATAGAATCGTGACATTTATGACAGAGACAGGAAGTGAGCGACTTGTTGGCACAGTGTGGCAGAGGGTGCTCATGTTAGTATTCATGGATCAGGAGTGAAGGGGGATTCTTCAGTGGCTTCCAGCTGTAAACGTCGCCGCGCTGCTTGATCTGCTTCACCATGAGCATGGACAGGAAACCCCCCACAAACTGAGAAGAAGAGCACCGGACACGTAAAATGTCACAACGATGATAACTTCAAACATTTATCCATTACCATCTCACTGAGTATCTGCTTGGTTGTTTCTTGTGTTCCATACACCATACATACAGGAACACCGTGGTTCTCCATACATGTTCATGGTGAAAAGTCAAACACAAACCTTTTATTGGGGAGTGGTAAATTTGGGGAGTTTTGTTGGGACGTGATTTCGTGGGGGCCTGGCCCATTCGCTGCTAAACAATCTTTACACCACTGACACCAGAAACCTTCCGGCAAGATTTTTTTAAAATTTTGTTTTGATTTTTGTAAATGTTTTTGGAGTGAAAGTTACCGTAAAGGCAGCGGTTCCAAAGAAGATTCCCAGCGAAGGTATTCCGGATTTGATCTGCAGGGAGAAGGTTTCAGCTTCAGCGTCATGGAGCAAGAAGAGGGGAAGAGGGAGCGTTGTTCTCAGAAAGGAGTCCGAGCCACACCGACCTTGTGGACGGTGACGGTGCTGGCGACGCCGAGGCTCACCAGGATGACGGTGACGATCCACATCAGGACGCAGAACTGAAACCAGAGCAACAGTCAGCTGTTAGCTCCAACGAGGAACACCGTGACCTCCGTCCTGGACCTACCGCGGTGAGCGGGCTCTCCTCGCCGTCGCTGCCGTACACGCCCAGAACCGCCAGGCCCAAGGTGGCGAAGGTGACGAGCCACAAGCCGACCGGAGACACTTCATCTCCAATCAGCACGGAGCTGTTCCACTGAAACACACACACACACACACACACACACACACACACACACACACACACACACGCACGCACACACACACTCACACTGAGGGTGTGCTGCACACTAACACTTCAACTTTCTCTTAAATGTTTATTTTTGGTCAATTTTGAAACTCATTTTCCACGTCACTGCAGTTAAGAATTTACAATTATTTATTTGATCTCTTTATGATAATTATTTTTTTCTGAGTTCATTTCCATTCTCGGCATTTCCAGTCTCTTTGTGGAGAGATTTTTCTCAGCATTATCTTTTTTAATTTTTCAAGTTTTTCATTTGTTTTATTTTTTTTCTTGGTTCTTGGTTTTAAATCCTGTTTTAATTGATTTCATATCATATTATCTGTTTTCATTGGGTTCTACACCCACAGTTGTCAGTTGGAGGTGCAGGCTCACACCCAAACAGGAACCTGAACAACTGTTGTGGAATTTTTGGTGAGTCAGAGCCAAAGATGAGAGCCGAGGCGGCGACGCTGCACGAGGAGGATTTATTGAGGTTTGCAGAAGATACAAACAAATCAGCTGATTGAGAGCGAGGCTCATGCTCCAAGGAGAACCCGGCCCTCGGGTTAAAGGTCATCTTCAGGGGGTCGTCCATCATCAGCTCTGGTAAGCCTGTTTTGTCACGTCTTTCGGATGGAGGGGTGTTTTGGCCGAGCAGTCAACAGTTTGCAAACAAGCTGCTCTTAAACCCTGATGACAGCGGTTCTCCCTGAAGCCGGCGCTGGCAGGACTGTCAGCACCGGCTGCAGAGCATGGCCTTTCCTCTGAGGCAGAGCCAGACAGGAGTGACCCGGGGCGCCATCACCTGGGGTACAGACACATGTCACATGCCAAACATAAAGCCACACCTCTTTTTCAAATGCATTGATGTGCATGGTTACAGCGCCGACATGCATCTCTATAACCACATGCCTGCAGAGACTGATTCTCTGTTCACATTTTCAGACAGGCTGGAGTGATTGATGATGTTTGTTCAGATACAGCTTATGCATCACTTTGAAATGACTGTAATGTAATTGTTATCTTTATATTTATTTGCAGCGAACTGAAGCACAGTGACCCACCTGTTTCACTGCTGACGCTGCTTGCTGGACTTTCCGGTGGCTCACAGCTGGGCTTGTCACCCGATCCAACGCCAGCGCTTCATAAAACAGGCAGGTGACTCGACGATGACCGCTGCTTGTTTTCATCTTTTGCAGCTTTAGATTTGGCTCTGAGGGTCTTTTCTTCGGCACTGCAGCCACGTCTGCCCGTGCATAATTTCAGATGAGGCCTCATGAACCACCATCTTTGTTTTCTGAAGCCACTAAATCAAAAAAGGGGCTGAAGGGCTTAAAATGAAGTGTGCTTTCAAACATTGCTTGACTAGATAGCACCATCTACTGGCTGCAGAGAATAAAGACAGTGGTTCACCAGCCCTGATCTGTCTACCACTACTAATTAGGTCCAAAACCTCACAATTTCGTCACTGACTGCTCCCATCACCTGCTGTCATGTCAGCTCTTTCCATTTTTCCGTCACACACGTCGCTTCCTCTCGTGCACATTGGTCAGTACCAACATCAGTGACGTGGACGTCGCATTCGTGGGACTTGACCGTTCTGATGGAGGTCACATTGAACAGCATCAGATAGTTTCTGATTTGGTAGAACATATGAACAAAGCCTGGGTCTGCTGTGACAACGTTCAGATCAGGTATGGGTCACAGTCAGAACCGGGTCGCATCTGCCTGCAGTTTGAATGACGCCTCAGGCTGCTTTCACACCAGGATCGTCCAGGACTCGGTTCTCCTGGGTAGGTGGGGAGACGGGAATTTTCACAGCTTCATTTGGTTTAGCTTGCTGGCCCTCTGCACTTTTGAGAGTGAACCAAACGCATGGACAGCCCCATGCAATTACAGCAGCTGCTGTTTGGGGGCGCCACCAGCTGAAAGGAACACTGGCTCATTTGATTGTTGTGGACGGAAACCAGAAGTCCCGCCCCAGGATGGCTAGAGGCCCGTGGCTAACGGCTAACCACAAACATTCCAGATTTACAGTCTTCTGACCATCCACCAGTGGGCGCCTGCTCTTCCTCGCCACTCTGCGTCACGCCACAAGAACATTCTAACCCTTTCTTTGTGAAAACTAAAGAAACTAAAAAGGAAGTTTAATATTCTTTCCCGGAAAGACAAAGTACATCGTAAAGGGAGCAGACGAGAACTTTCATTTTTCAAAGGATTCCACAAAGAAAGGAAAGTTATTTTGTTTTGTTGTTTTTTTTTGATTATTTAGGATTTTGAAAGAGCTCTGTTTTATTTATCTAAATTTCCACCTGACTGTTTCTGAGGCAATAAACGTTCTCACAGTTCAACTTCATGTCTCCTCTCTCCTTGCAAATCAATCAAAAGACAGAAAGTCTTCAGTCCCGCACCTCTGTGAGCTTTCAGAGCATCGTTCTGAGTTTGGTCAGGCCAGTCATGCTGCACTGATTTTACTGCTCTGATCTGGTCATTTCTTCCACTTTCGTTGTGTCTTCCGGGTCTTTATCTTAAATGTCTTTAGTGTCTGTGTTTATTTTTTTACTTTTTTTTTTGTGATGATTTTTTTTGTTTACTTTTTGCTTACATTAGTGCTGTCAGTTTTAATTGCATTGATCGCAATTTAATCGTGATTAATTCATGGAGAACTGTCAACAATTAACTTTTTTAAAGTTGAGATTAATCGCAATGAAGAATCTAATCCTCATAAATCAGTCCCAATGTCAGGAAAAAACACTATTATCCTCTAGTTCTTTTCTTTGGCCCAATTGGCAGACCTCAATGGATTAATCGCGATTAAAATTGACAGCACTAGTTTACGTCGGTTTGAATGCATCGCCATCTAAATAAGAAAATCCTCTGAAACAAAAACAAAAAAAGTGTTTTCACTTGAAACATTGTTGCATCAATGAGACCTAATTTATCTCTTGATTACTTTTGATGATTTCTAATCTCTTTTGAATACATTTTAGTTTCTGTCTGAATTTTGTGATTTTCACTGTTTTCAATCATTTTTTCTTCATTTTGAAATTTTGTGTGTTTTTTTGTGTGATTATGTTTGTGCACTTATTATCCTGTGTGTTTTTGCTAGCACTTGTTCTCATTGTGCTTGAAAAAAAAATGGGTTTTTCATGTGAGGATCACAGGACTTTGACAGGAAGTGGATCCTCTGTGGTGTTTGTTGTTGTTTACCTGGGAGAAATCGATTGTCACAAGAATAGTGAAGATGAGCAACAGAACTCCAATGATCTGCGAACACAGAACAAATTTTAACGTCAAAGGTTGATGGGGACTTTCAACAAATACATTCATTCAATTCAGAGATTAAAAAACATTTTTCCTCTCAAATGTGAAAATCAAAGAGGCAAAATGAACACAGCTGAAAAGATCCTGACAAGTTTTGTATTTATTCCAGGAGAAAAAAGGAAGAATGGAAAAACAAGAGGATCATTTAAAGCAGGGCTGGGCCTTCCTGGTCCTGGAGGCTGCAGCCCTGCATGTTTCCCACGTCTCCCCGCTTCAACACAGCTGACTGCAGTGAGACTCGTTATCTGGCTTTCTGCTGCACTTGGCCATGAATCATCATGAGATTCAGGTGTGTTGAAGCAGGGAGACGTGGAAAACATGCAGGGCTGCAGCCCTCCAGGACCAGGAAGGCCCTGCCCTGATTTAAAGGAATGCATCCATCCGTTCATTTTTTAACGGCGTTGTAGCAGCAGTCTAAGCAGGTCCAGGTTCCATGAAGCCAACAGCACAACATCATCTGCAAAAAGCAGAGAGGAAATCCTGTGGTCCCTGATTCCGACCTCCTCCGGCCCCGGGCTGCACCGAGAAATTCTGTTCATTAAAACTATGAACAGAAGTGGTGACAAAGGGCGGCCCTGCCGGAGTCCAACAAACGCTCACTAACTGAACTGGACGATTCACGGTGGTTTTTGGTTGTAATTGTGACAACTTTCTGGCTGTAGCAGCTCAGTGCCGATGTCACACTTCTAATATTTAAACAGTCGTTTATTCTAAAGATTAACAACCAGTTTAAATTATTGCTACTTCTGAGACTGAACTTTGGTAATCGTCCTCTTGATCCGGAATTATTAATTTACACATCACAAATTTATTCAATTCATAATTCTAAATTTCACTTCAAAATTCCATCCATCCATCCATCCATCCATCTTCAGCCGCTTATCCGGGGCCGGGTCGCGGGGGCAGCAGTCTCAGCAGGGATGCCCAGACTTCCCTGTCCCCAGACACTTCCTCCAGCTCTTCCGGGAGGATCCCAAGGCGTTCCCAGGCCAGCCGAGAGACATAGTCTCTCCAGCGTGTCCTGGGTCTTCCCCGGGGTCTCCTCCCGGTGGGACATGCCCGGAAAACCTCCCCAGGGAGGCGTCCAGGAGGCATCCTAAACAGATGCCCGAGCCACCTCAGCTGGTTCCTCTCGATGTGGAGGAGAAGCGGCTCTACTCCGAGCTCCTCCCTGGTGGCTGAGCTCCTCACCCTATCTCTAAGGGAGCGCCCAGCCACCCTACGGAGGAAGCTCATTTCGGCCGCTTGTATCCGGGATCTTGTCCTTTCGGTCATGACCCAAAGCTCATGACCATAGGTGAGGGTGGGAACGTAGATTGACCGGTAAATCGAGAGCTTCGCCTTTCGGCTCAGCTCCCTCTTCACCACAACGGACCGATACAACGACTGCATCACTGCAGCCGCTGCACCGATCCGCCTGTCAATCTCACACTCCATCCGTCCCTCACTCGTGAACAAGACCCCAAGATACTTAAACTCCTCCACCTGGGCTAGTGTCTCTCCACCTACCTGGAGAGGGCAAGCCACCTTGTTCCGGTCGAGGACCATGGCCTCGGATTTGGAGGTGCTGATCCTCATTCCTGTCGCTTCACACTCGGCTGCGAACCGCCCCAGTGCATGATGTAGGTCCTGGTTCGATGAAGCCAACAGAACAACATCATCTGCAAAAAGCAGAGATGAAATCCTGTGGTTCCCAAACCGGACCCCCTCCGACCCCTGGCTGCACCTAGAAATTCTGTCCATAAAAATGATGAACAAAACCGGTGACAAAGGGCAGCCCTGCCGGAGTCCAACATGCACCGGGAACAGGTCTGACTTACTGCCGGCAATGCGGACCAGACTCCTACTCCGGTCATACAGAGACCGGACGGCCCTTAACAAGGGGCCCCGGACTCCGTATTCCCGGAGCCCCCCCACAAGACACCACGAGGGACGCGGTCGAATGCCTTCTCCAAATCCACAAAACACATGTGGACTGGTTGGGCAAACTCCCATGAACCCTCGAGCACCCTATGGAGGGTATAGAGCTGGTCCACTGTTCCACGACCAGGACGAAAACCGCATTGTTCCTCCTGAATCCGAGGTTTGACTATCGGTCGGATCCTCCTCTCCAGTACCCTGGAATAGACTTTCCTAGGGAGGCTGAGGAGTGTGATCCCCCTATAGTTGGAGCACACCCTCCGGTCCCCCTTTTTAAACAGGGGGACCACCACCCCGGTCTGCCAATCCAGAGGCACCGTCCCCGACCGCCACGCGATGTTGCAGAGACGTGTCAACCAAGACAGTCCCTGCACATCCAGAGACTTAAGGTACTCAGGGCGAATCTCATCCACCCCCGGTGCCTTGCCACCGAGGAGCTTACCAACCACCTCGGTGAATTCAGCTTGGGTGATGGACGAATCCACCTCTGAGACCTCAGCCTCTGCTTCCTCCACGGAAGACGTGGCGACGGGATTGAGGAGGTCCTCGAAGTATTCCTTCCACCGTCCTGTGATATCCCCAGTTGAGGTCAGCAACTCCCCACCTTCACTGTAAACAGTGTTGGCGGAGACCTGCTTTCCCCTCCTGAGGCGCCGGACGGTTTGCCAGAATTTCTTCGAGGCTGACCGATAGTCCTCCTCCATGGCCTCCTCGAACTCCTCCCAGACCCGAGTTTTTGCCTCCACGACCGCTCGGGCTGCAGTTCGCTTGGCCTGCCGGTACCCGTCAGCTGCTTCGGGAGTCCCATGAGCCAGCAAGGCTCGATAGGACTCCTTCTTCAGCTTCAAAATTCACTTTCTGTAATTTACCCATTTTTCAGTTAATTAGTCATTTCTGCCATTGTTGATTGAGCAACAGCACCTCGTCAGTCCATGGTCTAGTGTTTGAATTGCTCTGTGATTAAACTCATCTTCAAATAACTGACTATCTGACATTATTAATGAATAAAAACAGTGTATTTCACCATAATTGATGGCTATCAGTGATTCACAATTAATGATCTGTAATTATTATTTAGTAAATAACAATTTATTCAAATTAATAATTTAACAAAATTCCTTAAAATGATCAATTACCTTGGGTAATCCATACTTTTGTAATTTAATACTGAGTACCAAACGTAAAACCCAACAATCTCAATTTTAAAAAGATGGATGGTTCAAATTCCACATTTATGAAACTGTTTTCAATTAAAATGCACGCTCCACTTAAGTTTAAAGATTCAGAACAAACCATTTTTGTGCGTTTATTCCAAGATCACAAATGATGTGATGAATCATGATATAAAATAAGAAAAATAATGAATCCAGTTCTAAAGATAAAGAAAAGAACCATTTCATTCTATTCAGACAATTATTTTCAGTAACAGTGAAAGAACAAAACCCGCAACAGTGAGGAGAAGTGTGTAGATTAAAAAAACACTGTTTGGACTTACACCGACCAGCAGGCTGAAGAGGAGAAAGATGTACTTGAGGAAGATGAAGAATTTGCTCATGTTTGCTGGAATGAAGGTGAAGCTCTGTGAGTCTCTGAAGGAGAGGATGGAGTTCATCTAATCTGAGAGAGAGAGAGAGAGAGAGAGAGAGAGAGAGAGAGAGAGAGAGAGAGAGAAATCATCATAATAGAACTCAATGAGGAAATAAGCATCGTGGGAAAAAATGGACAGTATAAGAGAAAATGTAGTGCGAGTCGGATCCAAACACACCAGTGATTTTTTACAGCTGAAGCATTTCTGAGAAATGATCATAAAATCATAAACACAGTCTGAGTGGAACAAACACAAGAGAATTAGACCCTTAAAAATGAAGTACAGACCTACTGAGAAACAGCTGTTTCCCACGGTCCGTCCCACTCACCTCTAAACAGTAACCCTTCTGATGCGGCTGCACATATTTAGTCTGTTTTTTTTTTTTTTTTCCTATTTTTTTAAAATACAATTCCATTCTATTGTCAGCATGGAAGCACCCCACCCTGCTGCAGGTCGCCTCTCACATCGCCAAGGTGAGAAGCAGCAGGAGCCTTCACCACGCTGCTGGAAAATCAGGGTTTAAATACTTCCTGGAACTTCTTCCATCACATCCTGTCACATGTGGATTTTCTCTACGCCAAGCTCCAGAACAAGGACAGATTCAGGCGCCTTGAAGCTCCAGCAGTTGGAGCAGGACACATTAAAGACCAGGTGATAATTGTATTTCTGTTCATAATGTGATGATTATTCACTTTCTCTTTTATTATTCATTTATTTAATAAACAAATTCCCTCCTCTTCACAGAACAGGAGAACACAGACTACAAGAGAAACAGTGGTCAATGACACGTCGTTATGAAACATTACATGAAAGAAACGAGAGAAGTGGAGCAGAACTGGGAGCCGGTTCCACGTGGTGCTAGCCGGTTCCACGTGGTGCTAGCCGGTTCCACATGGTGCTAGCCGGTTCCACATGGTGCTAGCCGGTTCCACATGGTGCTAGCCCGGGGTTCAGGAAACTGATCTCACCCACTGGGTCCGGGTTCTCTCAGTCAAGAAGGGCAAAGTTAATGTTCAAGTAGAGCTTGTGTTGTGTTTTCAGAACTTTGATAAATTGTTTATATTTGATCTTTGATTTAAACACACACACACACACACACACACACACACACACACACACACACACACACACACACATGCAAAAACAAAGAGGAAAAAAAAAAACTTCTCACCTGCCCCCACGGACCACCGGAGGACTATGGAGCCTGACGAAGGCCTGAGGAACTCCCAGTGAGCCCGACGGCTCCAGCGACCTGTGAACGCATCATTCAGAGACAGCAAGACTGGCTGAAGACGGCGGCGGCCGAGTCCCTGCTGAGCCACAGCCGCCGGCTGCTACGACAGAAGTAGAAATGAAGTTGCAGAAAATATGTTTTGCACAAACCAATTGAAGCTGCACCTCAAGCAGGTCAGGACTACAGCGGTACACGATGGGGGAGTGACCCAGGACATCTGGTCCTGGCTCTGGAAGGTCCAGCCCTGCAGATCCTCCTGGATTTGGCGCTGGCGGAGCAGTGGTCCCCGAGTCTCCCTTGAGACATGACAGAAGCTCTCCCGGAGGTGGGAGATGAAGACCCTGCTGACAGAGGGTTCCGCCAGACGTTCCCTCAGACCCTCACAGCTCGTGTTCAGAGATGAGGCCCTGAAGCTGCAGTGCAGCTGAAGGAAGGTGGAGCAGGACCGGTTGTCAGCTGTAGCTCCACCGAGGCTCTGACTCGGCTGTCCACCGCAGGCTGTGGAAGATGTTCGACTTCAGAACTAATTTCTACATTTAGATCATTAAACTAGTTGATGTTAAAAGCTGATAATGTTTTCTTAATACGATCCAGAAACTTTCACAAAATGACTCAAAATGCTAATTTGAAGGTTTGAATGGAGTCTTTGTTTTATCTTTACAGTCATTTCATGGTGTTTTTTTTTTTTTTCAAATATTTTGAAGAAGTCATCATTTTTGATGAAAAAAATATAGAGAGACAAGTATTGAAAGCATAAGTGTGTCTTCACTGAAAAAAAGTATCCATTTTATTAAATTGTGACATTTGTTACAGGAACAGGAAATGAGCGTTGAGTTGGTACAGTGCAGCAGAGGTTTCTCGTCTCAGCATTCACTGGTGGCGTGGAGGGGAATCCATCGGCGGGATGGAAGTCTGAACATGGCTGCTCTGTTTGATCTGCCTCACCATGAGAATGGACAAGACCCCCCCACAAACTGTGAAGAAGAGCACCAGACAGGGTGTGTACATGAGAGTTAAATTCAACCAGTATTTATAAACTGTTCTGTCACTTTAGAGAAAGGTAAAAACAATGAAAACACAATAAAATATTGATTCATCACAATCGAAACATGTCTCTGTGTAGTGAGTTTATTTTTGTGTTACAAACATAATTATGTACAATAAAAGATGTTCTCTGTATGTATGATATGTATGATAAACTGTAAAACACTAGTCTGGTGTTGGGGCCTGGTCTGCTGCATCAGTGGTTTCTGGGGATGCGGCTCGTGGACACGCCCACCGATGAGGGGGACAAACAGGTCTGTTGTCGCGGGCCCAGGGTTTGGGTGTCGGGGGGGGCGGGGGGGGACAGAACCGGGCCCTCACTGAATTAAGGAATACATTTTCAAAAATAGGCCTATTTATGGAGGGAAAACTCAATATTTCAGTTACATCAGTGGCTTTTATTTGTTTTCCTTCTAAATGTCCCTGAAATTGTGGTTAAGAACTCCCCCCACCCCCAACACAAAAATGGTTTGGCCAAGACATCATGGATGATTTTGCCAGAAGGAAAGTCCAGTGTCTGGCATCTGGAGTCCAAATCTCAACATGTCCCACCAGCAGCAGTCTTAATGGTCAATATTCATTTATTTCCTGCAGGGCTGCGCGGTATAAACGGTATGACGGCAGAAACGATATGAATTTGGTCACGGTAGAGATTTGTGCTCTGCCGTCATCCCGTCATCTCACCTGATACAGTTTAACTGCTACTACTTAAATAAAATTTGCAGAGCGATTTAACTGAAAAACCGAGGATCGCATCATTGAACACGTTACAGCTCCTTCTGGCCACGTCTTGCCGGCTAAACACTCTTTTTCTAACAACATGCAGAGAGAGCCTGGCTTCAGGGGCCTTCTTCTTCTGTGGTGTCTGTGTGAAAATAAGGTTGAACATGCAAACAGCACATCTAGTGACATGAAGTGTAAATGCAGGTGAATTTAACAACTACAAAACCCACTCAGAAGCACTTCATTATAGGTTTTACACCGCAACATTTATACAGCGATACATACCGTTACCGTGAAAAGATTTAATCTAAATTACCGTGAAGGGAACAAGTCCAAAGATGAGTCCTGCTGCAATGCTCAGGGGCTTGTGCCAAATCTGGCTGGTTTCAGGTACGATAGATGTGACCTACAGGGAGAAGGTACAACATTAGCATCATGGAGCATGAAGGACAGAGAGAGGGAACGTTCTCAGAAAAGAGTCTGAGCCACACCGACCTGGGAGACGGTCACAACGATATGGGTGCCGTAGCTCACCAGGATGACGGTAATGATCCACATCAAGACACAGAACTGAAACCACAGCAACATTCAGCCGTTAGCTCCAACGAGGAACACCGTGACCTCCACTCCGGTACCTACCACGATGAGCGGGGTCTTCTTCTCTTATATAAATGACCTTCCAGCGGTTTGTCCTGAAGTGCACACGCAAATGTACACAGACGACGCTGTGCTTTATGTTCATGCAAAAACAAGTCAGAAGGCAGCAGCTGTGCTCCAGGGTGCAATGGAAAAAAATTCAGATTGGATGATACAATCATGTTTGACACTAAATCTTAATAAATATGTTAGTATATTTTTCTCAAAAAGAGATAATCAACACCCTTCACCAGAAACTGTTGTTAAAGGACAAAAACTTTTGGAAGTAGATTCCGTTAAATATTTAGGTGTTGTGCTGGACAAGACCTCGTCTTTCAAAAAGCATATATCAAAACTAATAAAAACATTAAAATTTAATTTACACCAGTTTAGGCACATTCATAATCAAATGAGCACAGATGCTGCCAAATTATATGTACATGCAAAGATATCTTCACACTTCAGATATTGTATTACAACCTGGTCCTTGTCAAATAATACTGTGCTACAGCCCCTCAAAAGTCTGTACAAACAGGCTCTCAAAATTTTAGATAAAAAAACCAATCTCACATCATTATTGCAATATTGTTAAAAAGAACAAATTGTTAACATTTGAAAATTTTACCATCTTCTCTATTGTCTGTCTTGTGTATAAAATACTGCATAACCTGGAACCTCAGCCCCTCAAAGAGTTTGTAAAATCACGTGATGAAGTAGGCGTCAGATCTACTCGAGCCTCCTCTCGAGGAGACTGTTGTGTAAACTTTAGATCCTCCACATTCGGTCAGAAGTGCTTCTCTGTAAAAGCTGCTGGGCTGTGGAATTCTCTGCCTTTAACTGTTGGTGAGTGTAACACTCTACAACAGTTTAAACTTAACTTGAAAAATTGGCTAAAAGATAGTCAGGTTCATGATCATGAGGTGTTTTTAAAGTTGTAAACATGTAATGAGAAGTTGTTGTAAATATTTAATCATTTTGTAACTGTTTGTGACTTGCTGTTGGGTTGATCTGAATCCTGTCAGTGTCTCTGGCTGTTGTGCTCTATATCAATTGTATTTTCAGCGTGGACTTTTGTGCACCGTGTAAACCTGCCTCACTTTGCCTCTGCTCAGGGACTACAGATGAAAATTAGCTTCGAGCTATATCTGGTCTGTGCAATACATTTATTGTGCGATGTCCCTGTCAAATAAATAAATAAAATAGTTCATCCACCAGTAAACAATCACATGATTAAATCAACACATCATAAAATCAAAAACTTCTATGTTGAGAATAACTTGTGCTATTCTAATGGCCAGTAGTTACCATGTTCCATCGACTTTGAAGAAGAGCTGTTTTGTTGGCCAAGGGTCAGCTGGTGATTGCTTTCTTCTCAGTTAGCCAGTCTTTGCTAACGGTGCTTGTTGCTGATGCAGAAGAAGAAGAAGAAGCAGTGGAAGAAGGAGGGTCCTTGTCATCATGGTCTTGACGATGGCTCTGGTCCTGCTGAGCAGTGACCTTTAGTGGGCCGGAGACTTTGTTCCTGGGCTGGTGCATGTGGTCAGATGGTGGAGGCGGACTCTCTGGGGGAGTCTGGCAGGTTTCAGGTCCAGAACACCATGTGGTTGGTCCAGGATCTGTGAAGATCCTGCTTGCTGGAGAAAGCAAAAAGGTGAGGTGTGGCCTCATGATTTGGGTCTCAGGGAATCGGTTCAATTCTGCGTCTTCACTTGTGGCAGAAGCCAGACGCTGGGTGCTGAGCCTCTTCTTGTTGGATAGTTTGTTGCAGTGCTAGATGCAGATTGTTAAACCTCCTTTTGAGCGTCTGCAGCCAAGCTGGGAGACGCTCACAGATGTGATTTTAAATCATGGCAAATGTAAAGTTTTTAGTGCACCATGAACCCAAACACAGCCGAAAAGAACAAGCGGAACAGCTACCGCCGTTGCTGGGATGGAGAAAGCCTGGGCCCCTACGCTGCAGACATCAAGCTTCATGCCCAGCAGGGATACTCCAGTTTTACTGTGGAGGAACAGGAACAGTCAACACTCCATGCATTCCAGCAGGGTCTTGCTCCAGAGCAGCTCGAACCACATGTCCACGTCACAGTGCTCCAGATCCTCTGGGAAGTATTGCAAGAGGCAGAACACGCCGAGACGATGGTCTCTGCACCGCTGGAGGGACTTGGTACTCAACCCTGTGTCTGGCTGGCTGAACACGACCACCACACCCAGGACTGGAGACAGTGTGCAGGAGTACTGTCCATTCTGAAATGACATGTGCCCCAAACTGAGCAGCCAATGGCGGGGACCCGGCCATGCTGGCGCTGCTGCTGGCCCCGTATCAATACCCCGCCCCCCAGGCTGTGGACGATGTTCGACCTCAGAAATAATTTCTTAATTTAGATCATTAAACTCGATATTAAAAGGTGATGATGTTTTCATAAAATGATTGAAAACTTTCACAAAATGACACAAAATGGTAACTTTAAGGTCTGATTGGAGTAATTTTATTTTATCTTTGGAGTCATTTCATGTTCTTGTTTCTTTTATCAATTCTTTAAAGTACTCTTCCTTCCTTTTATATGAAAAAAAATATATAAAGAGAAGTATTGAAAGCATAAATGTTTTTTCATTGAAATCAAAAAAGTATCCATTTTATTAAATTGTGACATTTGTTGCAGAAACAGGAAATGAACATTGTGTTGGTACAGTGCAGCAGAGGTTTCTTGTCTTAGCATTCATTGGTCAAGGGTGAACTGATATCCGTCAGTGGGATCGAAGTCTGAACATCACTGCGCTGTTTGATCCGCTTCACCATGAGCATGGACAAGAGTCCTCCCACAAACTGTGAAGAAGAGCACCAGACGGGATGTATACATGAGAATTAAATACAACCACTATTTATAAGCACTTTATAACAAGGTAAAATGTTGAAACAATGATAACATAATAAAATATTTATTCATTACCATCTAAATTTGTGTCCGTGGAGTAGTTCTATTTTTGTGTTGCATACAGTACTACATAATTACATATAATAAAAATGTTCTCTAGACATGTATCTAATAAACTATAAAACAGTTGGGGGCCTGGTCAGTTGCATCTGTGGTTTGCTGGGATGTGACTTCTGGGGGTGTAGTCTGCTGGTTGCTAAGCAACCAGAAGCTATCACCTGAAAACCTGACATTTTCAGGCAAGATTTATTTATTTATTTATTTATTTTATGTTTTCAAACATTCAAACACAAACATCAAGGAGAAAAGTGAAAGTTACCGTGAAGAAACTATGTATAAAGTAGAATTTCACTGCAATGCCTACGGGGTTGTCGAAATTCTGTTGGTCATCCGCAGGCATTGCAGAATTGACCTACAGGCAGAAGATACAACATCAGCATCATGGAGCATGAAGGACAGAAAGAGGGAACGTTGTTTTCAGAAGAGTCCGAGCCACACCGACCTTATTGATGATCATCATCCCGTGGATGCCGAAGCCCACCATGATGACGGTGATAATCCACATCAGGACACAGAACTGAAACCACAGCAACCGTTAGCTGTTAGCTCCAACGAGGAAGACCGTGACCTCCACTCCTGCACCTACCACGATGAGCGGGGTCTTCTTCTCGGTGACACTGCCGTACATGCCGAGAATCGCGAGGCCGAAGATGGCAAAGGTGAGGAACCAGCACAACATTGGAGAAGTTCCGCTAAACATGGGGTCCAAAAACTGAAACACAGTTCACACACTCAGGGTCTGGACACAGACAGTTGAACTTTCCTTTTTCACTCTTTTTTCTTTAAAAAGAAAGATGATAATGGAGATGAATAATGAATAATGGAGATGAATTCAAACGTTGGGATTATTGCAGGGCTGGCGGAGATGCAGATGAATGGATCAGATCAGAGTTTGGGTCTGAATGGTGGAAATACAGTGTATCCACGAGCGATCCAGTTATTGAAGATTAACCACTCACTTTCTGTACTTCTTAGTTTAGGAGTTCTGACTTTTCTGTTTCATTGTCATATAGTGAACATATTTCACAAACATATGTCTCCATCTCTGACAGCTGAGAGGGGATTTTTTTTTTTTTTTTTAAGTACCAGCACCTTAGTGAGACAGAGCTGTTCAGCCAATCAGGGAGATTTATTCCGAGAATGTGGTCAGGTCGCCTCTCAGAGCACCACACACCACAGGATTTGCGATCGGAAATATTAAACATGTTCATTGTCTATGATCTTCCCTTCCGACGCCTCCCGAGAGGCTCCGACCGGAAAAAATCTCTCTGAACCAGAGAAATACCAGAGGAGGATCGGACCCGAACTCATATCATACTCCCGACAGTCGGACCTTGTCGGCTTCGGTCGGGAGGAGAAGATCGAGGCAAAATTCGACCCGATCATTCTGTAGTGTGTGCTGGCCTTAAACTGACCCACAGGTTGACGTGACCCGCCCACTTTCCCGCCGACAAAAGACAAACTTCCGGGTCACGGAGATCGAAGAATTGAAAAATCACATTAAAGTCTGCTCTGTGGCCGTATTTCAACTTTCCTTTATTTGATCTGTCTTAACAAACGGGATATTGAAAAACAAACCAATTTTCATTTATTTGTTTTTATTTTAAAAATAAAAAAGGAAAAACGACTCATTTTTCAATACATTTTTTTTTTATTCTTAATTAAATATCAATTGAAGGAATGATACACGTATGATTAAATACTGTAATGTGTAGAAAAAGCATGGAAATGCTGTAAACCACACTCATTAGCAGGGCAGGATTAAACTTATCCTGGTTGTTAGCCTGGTCTGGAGCAGCTCGCTGCAGAGAATAAGTCGCCATGGTAACTTGTCCGGGATGCACTTGAGGCTAACATTGTCCAGGATAACAAAGTTTGCCTGCTTAATCCCTGATTCTAGTTTTGTGCAATACGCCCCAGGAAGTCCATGCTCTGTGGCGTTTGTTGTTATTTACCTGTGTGATGCGGAATGTCACAACAATAGCAAAGAAGAGCTCCCGAACTCCAGCAATCTGTGGGCACAGACATGTTTGAAGATGAATTTAAACGTCAACGATCAAACTCAGAATTTCGCTGAGTAAATTTATTCAATTCAAAGCATTGAAAACATTTTCTGTGACCAAATGTAAAAATTATTGAGACAAAATTAACTCAGCTGTCAAGGTTCTGACCAGTTTTATTTCTTACAGGGAAAAAAGAAGTAGCAAAAGGGAGAAATTAAAAGGAAAACAGAAAAACGAAGGAAAAAGGGGGATGAAGCTAAATTCCGTTATGAAGAATAAAGTGTAAGAAATATTTTAAGGATATACTCGGGTTCATCATTAAAGAAAGTGATAGCTGGATGAGAGCAAAGTGAACTATTAACTGTGTGTCTCCTGTGTCCCTTCAGCTTCCGATAGTGAGATTTAATCCTCCAGAAGCAGTTTTCACAAAGTTCCTTACTGATAAACTGTTGCAGATCTATCAGTTCCCGTTAAAATGATCATTCTATTGAGAGAAAAACACTTTTTCCACTCTGAAACGCTTTAATCTGTCAGGTTACCGTGTGCTCAGTTCTTTTTGTTTTATTTACTTTAAACAAGAACAGAAACATGTTTATGACATCTCGCTGAAGAATTATTAACATTTCCTCTCGTTTTTCAAAGAGAAAAATCCAGATCTAAAGATGTGAAGTGGAACTTTTTCCCATTCTGACTTTGGAAAAAAAAAAACAAAAACACTGCAAAACTGAATATAAGTACACAGATCAGAGAAAAAGTGTCAGACTTACCCCAACCAGCAGGCTGAAGGCAAGTAAGCCGTACTTGAGGAAGATGAAGCTTTTGTTCATGTTTGCTGGAATGAAGGCGAAGCTCTGCGAGGCTGAAGGACTGACTGCAGAGTTCAGTTTATCTTAACTTATCTTATCTGAGAGAGAGAGGGGGAGAGAGAGAGAGAGAGAGAGAGAGAGAGAGAGAGAGAGAGAGAGAGAGAGAGAGCAGTCCAGTGGTTTATTACAACTTCACAATTGAAGCACTTCCGACAAATGATCATAAACACAATCTAAGTGGAGCAATCACAAGGGAATCAGAACCTTAAAAACGAAGTGCAGAAATACTGAGAAAACAGTTTCTAAAAATGATCATCACACTCCTCAAGCCAAACAGTCGCCAGTGGCGGTCCCCATATTTGAATGTACCAATCTTCCCTGTGTCCACAAGGGGGCGCAGGAAACCACAGCAGCTCAGACAGTGAAACTGATCATGGACTGTGCTGTTGTGCTCTTGGAAATCCAGAACTGACCCTCAAAAATTCTGGGTGTGATTTTTGACCATGCTTTAAAATATGAAGAACAAATCAGTTCTGTTGTCAGGACCAGATTCTCTCAGTTGGCCAAAGTGAAGCCCTGTCTCTCCCACAGCAACTTTGAGAGAGTGATACATGCCCTTGTAAAATCCAGACTAGACTACTGTAATTCTCTGTATGTTGGGCTTGATCAGTTGTCTCTTCGTCGACTCCATCTCACACAGAATGCTGCTGCTTGCTTTTTAACAGGGACAAAGAAATGGGAACACATCATTCTAGTCTGAGCCTCACTCCACTGGTTTCCAGTCTCCTCCAGAATAACTTTGAAGATTTTACGGCTTGTTTTCAGGGCATTAAATGGATTGGCAACCTCTTATTTATCAGAGCTCTTAGTTGTTCAGGCCAGAGTTTTATCCCTGAGCTCAGCAGTTTTAAAAGTCCCTGAGTCAGACTGAGGAGAGGTGAACGTGCCTTCTCTGTGGAACTAGCTACCTGTTCAGACCAGGGGTCTCACCTATAAAACTCTGCGGGAAAATCTGACAATAATGGTGCGTGGGAACGCAACGCAAACTTCTGTCTGCAAAAAAAATTCGGGAGCCAAAAAAAAGTGCGCCGCACAGCTGTTCGCAATTTCCAAGTCACGGTTTCAAATCCTGCGGAGAACGTGTCGGTGGCCGATCACACCCACAATCCCGCCCCAACTCCACCCCTTGGCACCATATATGGGTATGCAAATGAACTCATGAATGAAATTTGGGTATATTAGACGGTGAGGCGCACGCGCGGAGCCTGCAGATAACCGTGGATCAGGCGGATGAAGTGTCGAAAAATTAAGATTTTAATGACATTCGGGCGGGTTGTGTTGAAGCATTCAAATAAAAAAAAAAGCAACATTTTAAATCTTATTCCAAACATAAAGAAACGAACGAAAACGATAGAAAACACTTTATGATCAGCCAAATGAGCAAAAGTGTGCATAATCATGGCATTTACAATTTAATCGCACATTCAGCAGAGGACACCGCAGCTTTTCCTTTTCAAGACGATCAGCGTCTCGCTGCAGAACACAGTGTCGCCGGCAGGTGAGACGCGCCGCATGCAGGCGGTGGATCTGCTGCTGTGGAGGGCTGAGGTGATGCTGCTGCCGTTATTGGTGAGGTGGAGAGCCGGTCTGCTGTCCTCTCTGGAGGACACAGCAGTGGAGGGACAGAGTGGAGCAGGTGACCACAACGTGGTCAGAGCCATCGGGCCACTACTGCTGAAGTGAAAGAAGTGGTCCGACTTGAAGGTGAGTTGTCATAATTCATAGAGTCTCAACATTGCGGAAACACCTTTAAAAAAAAGGGAAAAAAAACTTAACATAAAAATGTAGTGGAAATGGTTGCACAATATGATTGTGTGTCCAGGCATTATCTAGATTGTTTTGCCTCTGGAGTCAGCAGGATTTAATGCGCTGCAGCATAGAGGCTGTGAACCCGGGATGATTCGGGGTTCGGACGTCAGATATGGCCATGGCTAAATAGCAAACATTTTTTGTGTCAATTTGCCATTTAATTGTGAACAATTTGAAGTGTGTATCATGAGAAAAATTGTCATACAAGGGACGGTCGGTATTTGTAAGTGCAGAGACAAAGACATTGTACATGTTTATATGTGATGTGTCTGATTGCTCCCTGTGAACTATTTATTTTGTGTTTATTTTAGAAGATGCAGAAAGGAGATGGTTCAGGATGGAAACATTCCAAAGCCTCTGAACATGACTTCCTCAAAGTGTCTCCCCTCATGTGCTCATCACCACTCACTGTCTGTCTTAAATGTATATTTAAATTATATCGAACTTATGTCTGTTATTTATTTCGTTATATCTGTCTTGGATCTTGGTGTAAATTATGTTTGATTTATATCTGTCGGCTTCTATCTATTATTTAATTAAATGTGTCTTCCGATTTATTTCCGTTATATTTAATTCAACTTAAGTAATTAGTTGTGTCGGTCAGTACATTCCTGTTATGCAATTATATCTAATTTTACATACAAACTATATTTAACTTTTCCTTGTATGGTTGGGCTTTGTATTTTTCTACTTTTCTTTCTACGTTTCTTGCCGCTGCAGCCCTGCAGTTTCCCCATGCGGGACAAATTAAGGCTTTTCAATTCCGTTTCCTTCTGCTTAGTCGTCTCCACGTAGTTTTTCTGAATTGTGCGGTCCCGTACGGCAGCTATTTTGTTGGCGGTGAGGACCGCAAAGTCACGCGCATTTTTTCCCTTCGCAAAATGTATATAGGTACCTGCTTTGGCGCAGAGGGGCGGCACCGCAAGGTTTGGGGCTCGTTTTGTGCGCCGCAAGCTTTATAGGTAAGGCCCCAGGGGCCTTTATAGGTAAGGCCCCTGGGGCCTTACCTATAAAGGCCCCAGGGGCCCCTGGGGCCTTACCTATAAAGGCCCCAGGGGCCTTTATAGGTAAGGCCCCTGGGGCCCCTGGGGCCTTACCTATAAAGGCCCCTGGGGCCTTACCTATAAAGCTTGCGGCGCACAAAACGAGCCCCAAACCTTGCGGTGCCGCCCCTCTGCGCCAAAGCAGGTACCTATATACATTTTGCGAAGGGAAAAAATGCGCGTGACTTTGCGGTCCTCACCGCCAACAAAATAGCTGCCGTACGGGACCGCACAATTCAGAAAAACTACGTGGAGACGACTAAGCAGAAGGAAACGGAATTGAAAAGCCTTAATTTGTCCCGCATGGGGAAACTGCAGGGCTGCAGCGGCAAGAAACGTAGAAAGAAAAGTAGAAAAATACAAAGCCCAACCATACAAGGAAAAGTTAAATATAGTTTGTATGTAAAATTAGATATAATTGCATAACAGGAATGTACTGACCGACACAACTAATTACTTAAGTTGAATTAAATATAACGGAAATAAATCGGAAGACACATTTAATTAAATAATAGATAGAAGCCGACAGATATAAATCAAACATAATTTACACCAAGATCCAAGACAGATATAACGAAATAAATAACAGACATAAGTTCGATATAATTTAAATATACATTTAAGACAGACAGTGAGTGGTGATGAGCACATGAGGGGAGACACTTTGAGGAAGTCATGTTCAGAGGCTTTGGAATGTTTCCATCCTGAACCATCTCCTTTCTGCATCTTCTAAAATAAACACAAAATAAATAGTTCACAGGGAGCAATCAGACACATCACATATAAACATGTACAATGTCTTTGTCTCTGCACTTACAAATACCGACCGTCCCTTGTATGACAATTTTTCTCATGATACACACTTCAAATTGTTCACAATTAAATGGCAAATTGACACAAAAAATGTTTGCTATTTAGCCATGGCCATATCTGACGTCCGAACCCCGAATCATCCCGGGTTCACAGCCTCTATGCTGCAGCGCATTAAATCCTGCTGACTCCAGAGGCAAAACAATCTAGATAATGCCTGGACACACAATCATATTGTGCAACCATTTCCACTACATTTTTATGTTAAGTTTTTTTTCCCTTTTTTTTAAAGGTGTTTCCGCAATGTTGAGACTCTATGAATTATGACAACTCACCTTCAAGTCGGACCACTTCTTTCACTTCAGCAGTAGTGGCCCGATGGCTCTGACCACGTTGTGGTCACCTGCTCCACTCTGTCCCTCCACTGCTGTGTCCTCCAGAGAGGACAGCAGACCGGCTCTCCACCTCACCAATAACGGCAGCAGCATCACCTCAGCCCTCCACAGCAGCAGATCCACCGCCTGCATGCGGCGCGTCTCACCTGCCGGCGACACTGTGTTCTGCAGCGAGACGCTGATCGTCTTGAAAAGGAAAAGCTGCGGTGTCCTCTGCTGAATGTGCGATTAAATTGTAAATGCCATGATTATGCACACTTTTGCTCATTTGGCTGATCATAAAGTGTTTTCTATCGTTTTCGTTCGTTTCTTTATGTTTGGAATAAGATTTAAAATGTTGCTTTTTTTTTTATTTGAATGCTTCAACACAACCCGCCCGAATGTCATTAAAATCTTAATTTTTCGACACTTCATCCGCCTGATCCACGGTTATCTGCAGGCTCCGCGCGTGCGCCTCACCGTCTAATATACCCAAATTTCATTCATGAGTTCATTTGCATACCCATATATGGTGCCAAGGGGTGGAGTTGGGGCGGGATTGTGGGTGTGATCGGCCACCGACACGTTCTCCGCAGGATTTGAAACCGTGACTTGGAAATTGCGAACAGCTGTGCGGCGCACTTTTTTTTGGCTCCCGAATTTTTTTTGCGGACAGAAGTTTGCGTTGCGTTCCCACGCACCGTTATTGTCAGATTTTCCCGCAGGGTTTTATAGGTGAGGCCCCAGAGCTGCTCAGTCCCTCCATTCAGTCAAGAGTCCACTGAAAACTCATCTGTACTCCAAAGCATTTAATTTCATCTGAACCTTGACACTACTCTGTTGCTGTGGTTGTAATTTGATGATTGACGGTGCTTGATGATGATTCACTTTGGTCGGTGTTTGTTGTTTTAAATGTGCCATATTAGTCAAGTTAACCATGACTGTCATTGCGTGCCCTCTTCAGTGAGCGCTTGTCCACATTGCCCCGAGTAAAAACCTGCCTTACAGTCACCGTTCCAATGCTGGTGCATATATTTAGTCTATGTTTTCTGTCTTACAGAATACAATCACATTGTATTGCGAGCGTGGAAGCAAAGCTGAAAGAGTGTTGAAAGCATGAAAGCAATGCAGTTTACATCGGTCAGTGGCAATTGGCCGCCAACAATACTATCGGGCCCGCCAGATGCTTTAAAAATCTGAAGCACCTGTTTGACGGACACAGTAACATCGTCCATTAACTTGTGAGTATCCAGCTCCTCTAAAACTGCCTCCATTACCTGGTTGAAAACCTCTGCCTCAGTCAAAGACCCGTTGTGCCGTGGAGAGCATCCTGCTGCATTGAGAGACGCAGATAGTTTAGATCAGAAATAAAACATGGAGCAAAAAACAAAGTAAGCAGCTCACCGCAGTGTGGAGGAAGCAGCATGGGCGGCCAAGCAGTGGAGAACTCCCAGTCAGCCAAACGGTTCAGGCGGCCTGTGAACGCACCATCCAGAGACAGAAGAATGGTTGAAGATGGTCAAGGTGGAGTCCCTGCTGGGCCATAGCTTTTAAGCCACTTTGGAGGAGTCTGTGTGTGATCTGTGTTGTACATCATCTCAAATCATGCCGCTGGTGTTCAGTTACATGATGTGATGTTGGCTTTGGTGTGGCGGGTGCAGGATGAAGCTTTACAATTCAGTATTAAAGATTATTTTGCAAACCTGGTGTTGGGTGAGGCCAAGATACCATTAGCTTAAAGACGAACAAGTTCTCAGTTCATCCACCAGAAAACAATCACATAATTAAATCAACACGTCATAAAATCAAAAATCTCTATGTTTAGCATAACTTGTTCTATTCTAATGGCCAGTAGTTACCATGTTCCATCGTCTTTGAAGAAGAGCTGTTTTGTTGTGCAAGGGTCAGCTGGTGATTCCTTTGTTGTCAGTTAGCAGGTCTGTGCTAACGGTGCTTGTTGCTGGTGCAGAAAAAGAAGAAGAAGAAACAGTGGCAGAAGGAGGGTCCTTGTCATCGTGGTCCTGACGATGGCTCTGGTCCTGCTGAGCAGTGACCTTTAGTGGGCCGGAGACTTTGATCCTGGGCTGGTGCATGTGGTCAGATGGTGGAGGCGGACTCTCTGGGGGAGTCTGGCAGGTTTCAGTTCCAGGATCTGTGCAGATCCTGCTTGCTGGAGAAAGCAAAAAGGTGAGGTGTGGCCTCATGATTTGGGTCTCAGGGAATCGGTTCAATTCTGAGTCTTCACTTATGGCAAAAGCCAGACGCTGGGTGCTGAGCCTCTTCTTGTTGGATAGTTTGTTGCTTAGCTGGTAGCAGTGCTAGCTAAATAGCTGTGATCTTTCAACAGATTGCAGATTGTTAAACCTCCTTTTGTGAGCGTCTGCAGTCAAGCTGGGAGATGCTCACAGATGTGATTTTAAATCATGGCAAATGCAAAGTTTTTGGTGCACCATGAACCCAAACACAGCCGAAAAGAACAAGCGGAACAGCTACCGCCGTTGCTGGGATGGAGAAAACCTGGGTCCCTGCGCTGCAGACATCAAGCTTCATGTCCAGCAGGGATATTCCAGTTTTCCTGTGGAAGCGCAGTAAGAGTTAGCGCTCCATGCATTCCAGCAAAGCCTCACTCCAGAGCAGCTCGAACCACATGTCCACGTCACAGTGCTCCAGATCCTCTGGGAAGTATTGCAAGAGGCAGAACACGCCGAGATGATCATCTCCACACCGCTGGAGGGACTTGGTACTCAACCCTGTGTCTGGCTGGCTGAACACAACCACCACAACCAGGAGGAGCTGTGCACCAGGTCCAGGGTCCGACCCCACCGTCCACCAACCAGGTCCGTGCACAACTAATTGGTGCTGCAGGTGTTGTGACCCCGGCCACATAGCGCTCAACTGCCCCACCCCAACACAGAAAGCCTGGTTGACTCCGCAAGAGGGAAACGACAGCAGGATGAGGGGGCCTCCAGCCCAAACTGTTATGACCCTCGAAGGCTTCTGAACACTGATAGGATTTTCCAGACTCTACCTGACTGGACAGTTGGACAATGAACACTGTGAGGCTCTTGTTGACACTGGGTCCAGTATTTCTCTGCCATGGCCGGGCATGATCCCAGACACCAGTGGTCCACTTACAGTCTGTTAGACCCCTACACCGACACAGCGGAGGACTGACGGGAGCAAAGTCGGCACTGAAAGAGAGGAAGCTGCTGACAGTCAGGAAGTGATGCCTGATTTCTGGCTTGCTGACATTGAAGAGCTGTGCGTCATCGGGCTGGACCTGATGTCGCACTGAGGAGGATGCATCAATGCTTCATGAGCAACACTCATGCTTGGAGATGAGACCCTGAAGCTGCAATGCAGGAGAAGGAAGGAGAAGCAGGACCAGTTGCCCACAATAGCTCCACTGAGGGTCTGACTCGTCTGTGCACGACATAGCTGAGGCGTCAACAAGGGGCCGACAGCACCCTGGCTCTCGTGGTGATCTGGAGGTACACGTCCTCTGCTGTGAAGACTACACCACTCAGGAAGGTTTGTCCCGGTGCTCCAGAGGACCACTGCACCAGCCGCTGGTGGGGACCCTGATGGACTTTACTCGTCAGGCGCACACCGATAAGCAGAAGGAGGCTTCACAGAGCCGGGGACAGGTGTTTCAGACTGGAGACAGTGTGCAGGAGTTCTGTCCATTCTGAAATGACGTGCCCCAAACTGAGCAGCCACTAACGAGGACCTGGCCATGCTGGCGCTGCTGCCCCGTATCACGACCCCGCACCGCAGGCTGTGGAAGATGTTTGACCTCAGAACAAATTTCTAAATTTAGATCATTAAAGTAGTTGATATTAAAAGCTGATGATGTTTTCTTAATATGATCCAAAAACTTTAACAAAGCGACACAAAATGTTCATTTTAAGGTCTGAGTGGAGTCATTTCATTTTATCTTGGGAGTCATTTCATGGTTTTGTTGTTTCAATTTTTTGAAGAAGTCATTTTTTAAGAAAAAAATATAGAGAGACAAGTATCGAAAGCATAAATGTGTTTTCATTGAAATTAAAAAGTGTCCATTTTATTAAATTGTGACATTTGTTACAGAGACATGAAACAAGCATTGAGTTGGTAAAATGTAGCAGAGGTTGCTCGTCTTAACATTCACTGGTCAAGAGTGGAATGGAATCCATTGGCCAGATCGAAGTCTGAACATGGCTGCGCTGTTTGATCTGATTCATCAGGAGCTTGGCAAAGAGGCCTCCCACAAACTGTGAAGAAGAGCACCAGACAGGATTCATGCATGAGAATTAAATACAACCAGTATTTATAAACTATACTGTCACTTTGGAGAAAGGAAAAATGTTAAAACAATAAAAACATAAAGAAATGTTTATTCATTGCCATCTGAATATGTGTCCATGTCGTAGTTTTATTTTTATTTTTGTGTTGCATACAGTACTACATAGTTACTTACAAAAAAAATGTTTTCTCTGGACATTTATCAAAATAAACTGTAAAACACTAATCCAGTGTTGGGAGCCTGGTCAGTTGCATCACCGGTTTCTTGGGATGTGACTTGTGTGTGTGTGTGTGTGTGTGTGTGTGTGTGTGTGTGTGTGGGGGGGGGGGGGGGGTCGTCTATTGGAAGCTATCGCCTGAAAACCTGACATTTTCTTGAATTTTTTTGTTTTTTTTGTTTTTGGACAATGAACAATATCACTGACAAAATTGAAAGTTACTGTGAAGTCGGGCTGGGCGACATAGCCAAAAAATTACATCTAGATTTTATTTGTTAGAAATCCAAAAAACGATTTTAATCGATTTTTGTCTGTGTAAAGAAACACAATTAAACATTTTTCAACAATAGGATCTTTTACTGAACGTCAAAACATCAGCATCAGTTGAGGCAATATAATTATTACTGAGGTAATTTTAACAAGAACACTTGCATGGGCACTGCATTGAAATAAATAAAAGGAAAAGTGGAGAAAAAGTAAACAATTAAAAAAAATCCCATATAGATCAAATTTAAAAGGGTTCAAATCCCACACAGATCAAATTTAAGCACTGACAAAACACACGATTTAAAGCGGCACTAAGGAACTTTCAGTATTCGTTGATTTTGGCGGCGCCAGTGGACCAAAGCGGTAGTGTTTTGCCTGAAGGAATACTACAGTTCCCATGAGGCCTAGCGTGCTGCTCCCAGTGGCGTGCTATCGGACTGAACTCGCCTACATTTGTTTCCAGTGGCTGTGTGCTTATATCAGTGCCTTATATCAGCCTATTCCTTTATATTTTTTTGATAGTTCGGCCGAGTGAATTACGGCAAAAGATGAGGAATGGACCGTGCTTCATCATAAAAAGCGCCGCGGCCGTGTGTGCTTTTATGATGATCTGCACGAGCGCGGTGTGGGATTCTCGGGGTGCCGGGAGAGATTCAGCCGGGATCGCTGGGGGAGAGCGTTTAATCCTGGGAAGGACCCTGCATTCTCTGTCCCAGGCTCTGGGCAGGAAGATATAACTCTTCTCATTTGTAAGAGAATGTTGACTGTAGTCTGTACTACAGTGCCAGTCCTCCTGGCATGGCGACTCTGTGTATTACACGCGTCCTGTAAAAATGGCGGAGGGACAGAAAACAATAAACTCGATGTTGAGATTTAATTTTTTTCACATCGATTGAAAAAATAAAATCGAATTAATTCGATATATCGCCCAGCTGTACCGTCAAGGAAGCAAGTCCAAAGATGATTCCCATTGCAATGCTCAAGGGCTTGAGCAAACCCTGTTGTATTGCAGATGTGACCTACAAGGCGAAGGCACAACATTAGCATGGAGGATGAAGGGCTGAAAGAGGAAAAGTTGTTCTGAAAAAAGAGTCCAAGCCACACTGACCTCGAAGATGATACGGATGCCGTAGACCGCCAGGATGGCCGTGATAATCCACATCAGGACATAGAACTGAAACCACAGGAACAGTCAGCTGTTAGCTCCAACAGGCCACGCCAGCCAGGAAGAGCGTGACCTCCACTCCGGTACCTACCACGTGGAGCGGTTCGGTCTTCTCGGCGATGCTGCCGTACGCGCCGAGAGCCGCGAGGCCGAGGGTGGCCAAGGTGATGATCCACGGCCACATCAGAATAAATCCGATCCAGATGGGGTTGAACGACTGAAACACAGCTCACACACTGAGGGTCTGCACACAAACACTTGAACTTTCATTTTTATCTTTTTTTTGTCTTTTCATTGTCTTTTACGTTTCTTTGTCTTTCTTTCTCTGTATTTGTCTGTTTTCACATAAAGCTTATTTCAGGCCATTTTTCAGTGTCTTTTTGAATATTTTTAATGCTGTTCATCATAAAAATGTTCATTTTTCTCATTATAATTTGTTTCTGTCATTTTTAGAGCTCCAGCAAAAGACAGGTCTCAGTGACACATGAAGGCCTGCCTGCAGCGAGGCCCCTATTGTGTTTCTAGCAGAGGTGGGACCAAGTCCTTGTTTTGCAAGTCAAAGTCGAGTCTCAAGTCTTTGCACTCGAGTCCCGAGTCGAGTCCCGAGTCCTGACAGTCAAGTCCTGAGTCGAGTCCCAAGTCAAGACAGTCGAGTCCCGAGTCGAGTCCAAGTCCTAAACTTTTTTCCACGAGTCCTAAACAAGTCATTAAAAAAAACAAAAAAAAACTGGGGAGGCATTGTTAAGGAAATTTTGGACTGAGATATCGATACTCTTTTTGAGAAGCGAGCTTGTAGATTGGGTATTTTCACCATATCTGTCAAACACAACATAAAGGTGCTGTGCTCCACCTGCCCCCAATGACCAGTCACCACTACTTTTGAGAAGTGCTTGAGATGATGACGATAACTGATTTTACTTTTGGTGTGGCTGCCTTCAGATGCTTAGAGAATTATTTCACAATGTAGGTGATTGTCATGTTTTTAATAAAATCCTCTGGCCTCAAACTTTTATATGAGTTACAAACCCAACAATGCTGAACTTCATGTTGAAATCAGCGACATGTCAGATACATAAGCTACTTGTCAACAGGATTTACAGCTCAGGGACAGCACAGAAACAAACCACTTAACTCTATTCATCACAAATAGGAATAAGGTCAAAGCATTTCCAGAATAAAAGAATAAACCTCGGGAGGACAGTTGGAGTTACATTAGAACACAGGCTGTTACCAGAACATCATATCTGTGACAGGACCAATCTTGGCTTCAAGCCTAACTATCCATTTTCACTCAAATCGAACATTTTACACAAAGCAACTCCAGGAGTAAATGGAAAAATTACAAAAACACAGTCAGGCAGCCCACAACAGAAACACCAATGATCAGTCTGTCTGATGACTCTTTGTCAACTTTGTCACAAAAATCTGGTGAATCAGCAGAGGAAGAATAACATGAAGCCTTATTATCTGACCTTTGTTGCTGGGAGGCTGGAAAAATTTATTATCATCATTATTATTATTAGCTTTAATTATTGGAGCAAAACTCTGCCATGAGTGGATATTCCAGGTTATGTTACGACGTCTTCCTCTCCTGCTCTCTGGTGTTTCATGGAAGTTTTAATTCTGCTGTGCTGTTTACTGCCTCCTGTACAACCTGCGTACGGCCAGTCATTCTGTTTCCTTCTTTCATTTATAAAATCTGAGGAAAGACCTAATCACAAATCAACATTTCAACATTTCAAAAAGAAAAGCAACCAACATCAGAGGAGGCAGTCTGTTAATCCAAAGAATCACCATCAGACGTCCTCAGATAGCTTTAGACTGATCAAGCTAATGAACCAGATCTACACATACTGACATGTCTCTGCCCTGGTAAAGATGCTCTGGCACCATTAAAGAAATATATTAAAATACTAACTGCACCATTGACACAACAACAAACATTACTGAACATCCAAGGTGTGTTAGACACAGAGAACCATCAGTCTCAGGAGTGTTTTCCATTATTTTATTTGTCCAGGAGCAGAGTTCAACAGAAATGAACAAAGCTGACAGAACTGGTGACTGAAGAGGTGACGTCTGCACAAAGAAAGAAAGAAAGAAACAATAAAATAATAGTCCGGTTATCTCCCAGGTTACAGATTACTAGTTACAATGGAAGTGCAAAGTGTACTTATTTGATCAGGAGACCCTGGTTCTTGCTGGAGGTCCCAGTGGAGACCCTGGTCCGGCTCCTGCTGGTGGTTCAGTGTTCTCTTGTGAAGCAGAGAGAAGCCTCAGTTCTCTGCGGCGTCTGAAGACGAGGCTCTGCTCCACGATGTCCCAGGAGAGGCTCAGCAGTGTGACTGTCTGCCATGTCCGTAGAGACAAGCTGGAAGGAGGACAAGGAGGACAGATGTCATGTCTTCATTAGCACTTCAGAATGGCAGGACAATGTTTTTGGGCACTTTTAAAAATGATGATGTTACCTTTTAGCCTACATATCTGGACCTGTAGGACTTCCAGTCCTCACAGCTGCAGTTCTGTTGGGGACAAAAGACAGTGTCTGAGTATGTTTAGCTCTGTTTTCTATGTTCAGTGTTAAATGTCCAGTGAGATTTGAACCAAGGGGCAGATTTAAAAAAAAAAAGTCTGCATTAAAGTGTGCACATTTAAACCTATCTTAAAATAAATTGTGTTTCCTTAATGAAATAAAGCATCTTTGATGCATTCTTCTTCATTACAGTTCAAAAATAAAAATATGAAATTCATCCCTATTCACATCTTTCAATAAAACTCGCATTTCTTTTTAATCAAAAGCAGCAGGTCCCTCGGGGACGAAAAGTATGTTGATGATGAACATTAGCTGAGACTAGAATGAGGCCAAACAGCCTCAAAATGTTGCTGTTAGCATGTTGACAGTAAAGTTCTTCAGGTCATATCCACATTTCAAAAGAGACTACCGCCTCTTGCATAAAGTCTATAACCTGGGATTATCACAGGGTTAAACTAGCAACCAAGTTTTCAAACTCACCACAGGTGCTGCAGAAGAAAGAGCTGCTCTGTGTGGAGCTTCCACTGGAACAGACGCACATTTAGAACAGCCGCACTTTTTTGTTTTGTTTTTTTAATCCTCGTGAACGTCTGTTTGCGTCTCTGATGCTTGCGGACGGTGCGTTCAGGAGCATCGGAATGTTATATACTACTGAAAATAACCGGGGTTAAAATGGCTACACGTGAAGGATTTGTGTGTAGTGGAGAAAAAAACACCCCTGGCAAAAGTCTCCCCCTAAACTGACGCCTATGCGCGCATTCCAGTCGGGCAGTGTTGAAAACAGTTTATTAAAAACAATCGTGGCCGACCTGTTGTGTTGTTTGGAATGCGCCTGGAATGCGCAGGTGTTGAAAACGAGCGCTCCCGTCAATGCGGAAGTGAACGAACTCCACCCGTTGCACGTGGTCTAGGCGGCACGAAACAAGCGCTCCCGCCGCAGGCGCACCTCGCCACTGCGATCCCATGAAATGAAGAGATAAAAAATAAAAATGATTCATACATCGCACTTTTAAAATGACTATTATGACTTGACGTGACTCGTCGAGTCAAAGGATTCGAGTCAAGTCAAAGTCTAGAGTCACTGAGCTTAGAGTCCAAGCAAGTCCAAGTCTTTTTTTGATTTTATCAAGTCGAGTCAAAAAGTCATAAAATCGTGACTCGAGTCCGAGTCGAGTCCGAGTCTCGAGTCCAAGTATCCCATCTCTGGTTTCTAGTGTTTATTATTATTTTACTGAATGGTATTTGACCTCAAATGTGATCCCCTAAACCACTTCCAAAATTCACCCAATTTGGCACACACACCATGACCGGTGACAAATTTGATAAAAATGAAATAATTAACCCTTGACTGCCAAAAGTGTGCTCTCTAGCGCCACCTAGACACACAAAAATGCCGGCCACAGCCCATAGGAATGTCGTAGAGAGAGCAACCCAACGCTCATTTGATCGTGTCATCAAGACCTAATCATGCTCTGACACCTCTGAGCTAAATCCATCAGGAAGTCCATAATTTTCCCCTTAAAGTAAAATTTAGCTCAAATTCTGTGAACATTTTCCCCCCAAAAAATGATCGTTCCTCGCAGAGGTTTCAAATACCATGAGATATCACAGGAAAAGTTCAAAAGTATAGCTAAGTTTTAAGCTCCTCTTTAATAAGTCAAACAATTTTGATTTAATTCACCGTCAAAATTCAGGTCTGAAATCCTGTTGTGCTCCTCCCTCATCCGCCATGACAGAAAAAATATCACACACTGCTTAAAAGCAGCACCTCCATGAAGTGGCGAGTGTGGCTAAACCATGACTCCCATCAACAAACCCAGCTCATGTGAAGCGTCACAAGGTACTTTCGAAAATTATTATGTGACATAATTACATGTTTCCTGTCAGAATTTATATTTTTTCTAACATTTGTCCAAAATTATGAGATTTCAGGGCAGTTGTCATTTTAAAAATTACATTTTCAGTGTTTCAGCTGTTTCAACTCCCTGGGGATTACCGCCCAGTCCACAACCTCACCCCTACAATAACCCGACGCACTCAAAACCTCCACAATAACCAGATACACCCAACCTCTGGACCTCTGCAGCGCCGACTGACCCATGTTTACATCACTTGCACCTAAGCACATGTACTTTTCTTCCTATTGTGAAACATTGCACAGTTCCTGCACTTTTTATTGTTTTTAAATGGTTTACTGTATTTAATTGTCTATTGTTATTTATTGATTATATCTGTCTTGTACACTGTTATGTCATGGTTTATTGTATGTAGGAATGTATGCAGCTGCCATCATGGGCCCAAGACAAATTTCCCCTCGTGGGACAATAAAGTTTATCTTATCTTATCTTACATACCGCATTGGCCCAAATATAACACAATATTTTTTTCTAGAAATGGTATTCTCAAAAATGGGGTTGTTCTATAATCAAGGACGAGATGGAGCCAAAGTCCTGGTGAGCTGTACTGCCTGTGCTTGCATGCCGTGGCTCAGCCGCCCCATTAGGGGGAGGCAGTGAGTTAGACAGTGTAAACCTACAGCAGTATGAGAAGAAGACTGAGCAAATGTGGCCAGTGTTTGTTTTTCTAAGGTTCATTTCAAACAGCGCATCGAAAATATCTGCCTGTAAGTACTCGAGTATACTTAGTTGATGTTCAGGATAGAGGTGAAATTGAAACTTGTCCGTTTGTTCTAAAGTTTGAATGCAGATGCTAATTCCATTAGCATGTCAGTAGCGTTTCCGTTAATAGTTAGCACTGAGCTAGCGGCTTTGATTTTAAATACTGACTTGTTTTGTTTTTAGACAGTGATGTATGATGGGAAACATCTTGTGTATTTGTTCACTATATGTATATCTGGTCTGTTTCAGTTTTACAGTGCCTACAAAGTGCATCTAATTTATCAAAAAAGATTTAACTAGAAATTGGCACTGAGAGAGCGCAGACCTCTGCCACAGCTCAAATCAGTCACCAACAACAATAACAACACCATATATCCTAAAAAGCATTTTATTTCTCCCCAACACAAACAGTGTATGAGAGAAAGCTGTTTGTTGCATGTTCATATCTCAATGTGTTTCCTCACAGTGACTGACACTCTGGAATCCCCCTATTTTTGTCTGTTCTGGATCCTGGTATCCGGAATACTTCCGTGATCTGAATCAGCAGCTGATATCTCAGAGTCACTGAAGAACTGACACTGTAATTTTTTGCTAAGCCCCCTTGTCATTTATTGTTGAGTTATGTCCAACTATGTGAAAGACTCCCTATCTGTCAATGACAAAGAATCCTTTAAAGGAGAAGGGAAATGACGGCCTCTGAGAGGGAGCCTGGGAGACGACCACAGGCGAATGCTTCATTATACATGTCCCACAAGCAAGAGGCTAGCGAAATCTGAAAAGGTCATATGGTACTCGGCCGTAAAGCCGTCAGGCCCAGGTGACTTGCCATTCTGGAGTGTTGTAATGGCCTCCTTCACCTCTGCAATGGTAAAGAGTCCACCAAGAGACTCAGCTGCATCGTTATCCACCTGTGCAAAACTGATATTATAAAGCACATCGTCCACGGATCTCGGATCGTCAGATGTATATTTACTGGAATAAAACTCAACAAAAGTCTTATTTATTTCCTCATGATCAAGGCACATTATGCGGGTGGAAGATTTAACAGCCGAAATTAGTCTTGATCAGGCCTCTGCCCTGGAGAGGAGTCGCCTAGCTTCATCATCGGATTGAAAAAAAGCACTGACTGGATTTAAGCAGCAGTGTTTTCACATGTCTTCTGAGTGCCTTATGAGTCGAACTGTCACCACTGCCTTCTTCTGAACAACCGAGTTTCAGTTTTCTGCAGCAGCTCCAGTCACCTGAACGCAGCAGCTAACTGGTGGAGTAGAAGCGTCCAGAAACCGGAGTGGAGCCGGTGCTTTGGAATAACTGGTTTCCCTATTAATTGGAGACTGGGTTTCTTTCATGCCCCTTATTGCTGGTAGATGTTAAAAACAAGACAAAAAGCAGTGCCAGGCCTCTCATTCATTAGTCTGATTCAAACACTGACTGCTATGAGCAGCAGCAGCAGGAAATGCTGAAGGAAATCAGTCACCAGTTAATCTGTAACACTGTATTACCTGCTTTATCAGAGGTTTTAGCAATTGAACACACACACACACACACACACACACTCCATGAAATGTTGGGACACATACACACAGTGCAATATCTGAAGGAAAAACATCTGGGTCTTCAAACAAATGAAACCACCAGATGAAAACGGCTGATCCAACGACACAGCCTGGATTCAATGGGTGCATTCAATTCTAATTGGGCATCAATCAAAACAGCTGCTCCGCTGATTAACTGAGGTAACCTGGACCCAGTGGGTGTAGCATTGACTTAGGCCCGGGCTCCTACCATGTGGAACCAGCTCCCAGTTCTGCTCCTTCTCTCGTTTCAATGTAATTTCATTGTATTGCTACATGCCATTGATGATTGTTCCTCTTGCAACCTATGTACTCTGTTTATATATGAAATGTATGTAGATACAAGAAACTGTCTGTACTATCTCCTTCTCTTTCTGTCCCCTCACCCCAACCGGAACAGCAGAAAGCCTCCACCTCTGAGCCTGGTTCTGCAGGGTTCTTCCTGCTAAAAGGGAGTTTTTTCCTTTCCACAGTCGCTTATGCTTGCTCATGTGGATCTGTTGGGTTTTTGATGTAAAAGTGTCTATATACACATATATATATGTGTGTGTGTATATATATATATATATATATATATATATATATATATATATATATATATATATATATATGTATATGTATATATATAAATATATATATATATATATATATATATATATATATATATATATATATATATATAAAGTTTAATCATCTGCTGGAATGTACATTTTAGTTATGTTTTTTTCTTTTTCTCTTTTTTCCTTCAAAAACCTGCTTTTGTTTTTTTTAGGTCTGTTTGTGATTATAAAACAGAAAACCTTCAAACATTTTGAATTAAAAAAAAGCCAGTATTTTGAGCAGCTTTTTCAAATGATCCATAAATCCCAGCTCGAGTTTAAATACCAAAATTCACTGATGTAAATATATATATAAAAAAATCACATTTTCATTTCTAACGTGTGAGCAACTCATCATGTTGTTGGTTTTTGTGGAAGCTTGTGCTCATTCTTCTTGGATACAGAAGAATTTGACAGAAACAGGAAGCCGATGCTCGGTGGCGTTTGTTATTTACCTGTGTGACGCTGACTGTCAGATAAATCACTGAGGTGAACATCAGAACTCCAACAATCTGCAGATACAGAACATGTTTGAGGAGGAATCTAAACCTCAAAGGTCAATGAAGAATTCCAATGAGTAACTTTCTTCAATTTAAAGCATTAAAAACATTTTCTGTGAACAAATGTGAAAATTATTGAGACAAAATAACACAGCTGTCAAGGTTCTCACCAGTTTTGTTTCTCACAGGGAAAACAGAAGAAGGGGCACATGGGAGAAAATAAAAGGAAAACACAATTTAAGACAAAAGAGAGAGAAATTAAACCACTGAAGGGAAAACAGAAGGGACTAAAACAGGGGTGGGCATTCCTGGTCCTGGAGGGCCACAGCAGTAACCCTTTCTTAACCGGAATATTCGCAATAACCCGGTTGTGCACAGCCATGTAAACACGTGCAAACACCCGAATATGCTCATATTTCGGTTTTTAAAACCCCAAATAAGACCCCTGGGTTACTCCTTTTCTAACCGGAATTTGTGGTCATATAAACGTGTATCGGAATATTCCAGTAGAAAGGGACATGAAATACTGTTCTGCCACGTTCTGTCCACAAGGAATCTGGTCTTTTGAGAACAGAAACTACTTGTGATACAGCTTCACTGCTGCTAAGTAAATAAAATGTGTGGAAACGATCGTTCAGTTCTTCTCTTTTACTGGAAAAAAAAAACGCTGCATCGCATCATCGAACATATCACCACGTCTTGCCAGCTAAACACTCTTTTTCTAACAACATGCAGAGACAGCCTGTGGGGCGCTTCTTCTTCTGTGGTGTCTGTGTAAAGTAAGGTTGAACATGCAAACAGCAACCTTATTTTACACACATGATACTGATCATGGAAACAGGAGTAACTCTGCTTGTTTAAGCATGTAAACGGGTTATTCCAAATGTTTCAGAAACCAGAATATTGACCTGAATCCGAACGAATACTGCATGTAAACGTCGTCCACGTCTCTCTGCTTCAACACAGCTGATTGCAATGAGGCTCGTTATCTGGCTTTCTGGTGGACTGGGCCATGAGTCTTCATGAGCTTCAGGTGTGTTGAAGCAGGGAGACATGGAGAACATGCAGGGCTGCGGCCCTCCAGGACCAGGAATGCCCAGCCCTGGACCTAAAGAAAGAGAAAGGGGGATGAAGATGAATTTCGTTATGAAGAGAAAAGTTTGTGAAACATTTTTAAACGGGAAATTACTGGGTTTACTCATGACGCCGGACACGGTGCAGCTCCAGTCCGGACACCGCAGCTAATCAGTAGTCGTAAAGATCAATGGTGTGGCTCACACCAGCCACCATGCGACTGCAGGCCGACTCCAGCCCCGCTACGGTGCCCGTCCAGCGGTCCACAAACTTTCCACAAGGATCCTATTTTTCTGGACGCAGGAGTCCTACCACGTCAATCTCAACACAAGCAAGTCAGGTGCCAATAGCAAAGTAGATACATGTTCTGAAATATGTGATTTCAAAATAAAATCTGTGTCGTGCTGTCGTCTTACTATTCTTTTTTTTTTATTATTATTCTGGTAGAATACAGAACAAACAACCCAATCTAGTGTTTATACTCATTAGAAGAATGAACGATTTTGTACTTCGTCACTGCAGGAAAGTGAAATGGAACCAAAATTACACAAAAAATAGCTGTGTGACCAGAGCAGCTCTGTTTTGCCAGTTGGGTGGCTTTCTGCCAAATCAGGGTTCTTCCGAACACGTCGGGTGGGTTGATGAAATGGTTACGTTCTTGTGACGTGTTTTAACTTGCATTTTCTACAGAGATGGAGGTTTGGGCTGCTTTTTATTGTTGGACAAGAAGAACAACAAATCTGGCAACCTCCATCAGCAGACCACAGACACCCCAGAGGCGGTGTGAGTGACAGCGTGCGATAATTCTGTACCGGAGCCGCACCACAACCACTGTGAGCCCGGCTTTAAGAAAAAAAAAAAGTGAAAGCTTGAAAGCTGGAAGAGTGAGACTTATTCCACCAGAAGCAGTTTTGACAAAGTTCTTTCCTGATAAACTGTTGCAGATCTATCAGTTCCCTTTAAAATGATCATTCTATTGAGAGAAAAACACATTTTACACTCTGAAACGCTTCAATTTGTCGGGTTAGTTCTTTGCTTGAGTTGTTTGAGTCCGAGTTCTCTGTTTTTGTTTTTTCACTTTAAATAAGAAGAAAAACATGTTTATGATCATTCTGGCATCTCTCTGATGAAATATGAACTTTTTCTTTAGTTTTTCAAGGAGAAAAATCCAGATCTGAAGATGTGAAGAATATAAGATGTGAATGTAAGTACACAGGTCAGAGAAAAAGTGTCAGACTGACACCAACCAGCAGGCTGAAGACAAGTAAAAAAAAAAAGAAACACAGTGGCCCTCATTTATCAAACAGTAGTACGACCGTATATGGGCGTACGCCCGTCGTACGTCCATATGAAAGACGGGTAGGTTATTTATCAATTTGGTCGTGATCGTTCGGAAAGATGAAATCTCACGACAGCTCTGACATCGTGTACGCAAGCTTCAGTCAGTGCGGAGAAAACCTGGCGGAGCGTGAAAATAACTATAAAGCACATCTCAAACCCGCCATAAAGCAGGAGCAGCACACATTCAGGACAGATTAAAAAAAAAATAAAAAAAATATATAAAATGATGCTCTTAAGGAATATCTAATAAAATTCTTCCTCGTGGGATTAATAAAGGATTTTTAACTTTCAATAACTCCGCTGGTCCATCCTGAGGTGCAGAGGAGCAGTTTTAACGCAAAGACGCTGCTGCTGCTGCAGAGCAGCTTCAGACGCTCAGATCCAGCGGGGGAAACGCTGCTGTTCCTGTTCATCCCCGAAAAGGTGTGTGACTTTATTTAGGTAGTTTACACAACATTGCACTGGCGACAGAGTTACTTTGATGCGCTTGCGCCACAAGAGGATGCGGGAACCAGCAGAGCCTCCACTGGGTCTGGAGGAGGAGACAGGACCTGAAGAACCGCCACTGAAATGTAAATAAACTCTAAAGTATAGAAAATTATTTAATCAGTGATGTGATGCCAGCAGCCGAAAAAATAACATATGAACTAAAGGGAGGTTAATACAGACAGAGGACGTTGAGTCAAACATTTTATGAAAACTTCTATGAATTGTCTTTAATTGAAGCAGCACCAGCAGCGGGGGGCACGCGCCGCCCTCGGTGGCCTGAGTCCCGGGTCCAGTTCGGTCCCGTGCTGTGTCCCGTTCGGTCCGAGGTGCGTCTCGGTGGGACCGTCCCCGCTGTGAGGAGGAGACCGGGCCGCGGTGCCGCTGTCTGACTCTGAGACATCATAAAACAAAACAATAAAACTCTGAGCTGTACAACATGAGTCGGCTTCATTATTTGTAATATCAGGGTTAAATTAACAGATCTATAACCTGCTCAGACCTCAGCCGGTGCCCGTTCATCCAGGTGACGCTGCTCACTGCTACCGTGAACAGCGTCCTCCAGACTGCGTTTTTCTTTTCTCCTTTAATTTCAGTTTTTTATTCTTCCAAAGAGCTCCTCCTGATTCCTCTCCACCTCAGACCTGAGAGGATCCATTTCCAGCTCCCAAAAGTTTCTTTTTTCGTCAAAATCACTCCTTTTCCATGTTTGACCTCACTGGGTGCAGCTTGGGAACTGTCAATATTTCAGGGCGGAACATTGTTAATGACGATCAAATTCAGCCGCCGCATTTATCAACACCCGATCACTCAAACGCTGAGATCGGCGAGGTACGGAAGTTTCTGTAATGCCGTGCAAGCCCCGTCGTACGATGAGCTCCCCGCTCAGATATACACCCGTTTGAAAGATCATTTGATAAATGAGGGCCAGTAAAACTAAATACTAGTACGCAGTTAAAACAATAGAAAAGGTTTCAGACTTACACCAACCAGCAGGCTGAAGACAAGCAAGCCGTACTTGAGGAAGATGAAGCTTTTGTTCATGTTTGCTGGAATGAAGACGAAGCTCTGAGACTGAAGGACTGACTGACGAGTTCAAAGATTATCTTACCTTATCTAAGAGAGAGAGAGAGAGAGAGAGATAGAGAGAGAGAGAGAGAGAGAGAGAGAGAGACCAGTGATTTATTACAATTTTACGATTGAAGCATTACTGGCAAATGATCATAAACACAATCTAACAGGAGCAAACACAAGAGAATCAGACCCTTAAAAATGAAGTGCAGAACTACTGAGAAACAGCTTTAAACACGGTTAAGTGGTGTGTGTGTGTGTTTGTGTGTGTGTGTGTGTGTGTGTGTGTGTGTGTGTGTGTGTGTGAGTGTGTGAGTGTTCATGCGTATGGTGCTTGTATTGATATTCCGAACATGATATTCCATACTATATTTGAACGTATTGATCTTACCTGTGCCCACAAGGGGGCGCAAGAAACCATAGGGCTGATCATGGACTGAGCTCTTGTCATCCTGGAAATCTATAAATGATCCTTCTCAAAAAGAAAAAAGGGTGTGATTTTTGACAATACTTTTGCAAGAATGCAAGAGGGCAAGATGGCGCCAGTGTGTACCGGCAGCCATCCACCCGCTCTGCTTAAACTGCTGCTTATTTTGTATTTTGTGCCAGGATATCTCTGGTTTGCTGCCTGTATATATAACTGCCAGGCACTTATTAATCTGAACCGATCCTATGGGGTCTTGCTAAGTTGCAATTCTAAGGATCAAACATCCAAAGCTCCTCCTCACCTGGCCTCAGTACCAGCTCACCTGTCTCAACATGGAGGAAGAAGGCCAGAAAGCGCGGAGGCGTTCTTGTGAGAATCAAGGCATGCTGGAGATCTAATTCGGGGGTTACTCCTCTCCTCTGTACGCCTGGACAATTGGATTGTGATGGATTCAGCCCGTGGCTCCTGCGTGCCTGGACCCCGGCCTACAGCATCTGCTGCTAGCAGCACAAGCACCTCGCCACGCACCTCGCCGTGGATTTTGGATCTCTCCAGCCGCTGAGCCACACCTCTCCACAGGCCTGCGAGGATGTGAATCTGCGCCTGGGCCTGCTGAATGCTAGATCGCTAGCCAACAAAACATTTATTCTTAATGATCTCTTCACATCGCGGAAACTGGATTTTATGTTGCTCATGGAGACATGGCTGCAAGTTGATGAGTTGACTCCATCTCCGAACTTTTACCTCCTGACTGCTTTTGTCTTAACTCGCCCCAGACCACGGGTAGAGGTGGAGGACGAGCAACCGTGTACAGATCCAGTTACACTTGTTGGCAGGTACTGGCAGATTCATTTTCCAGATTTGAGCTTCAGACATTTGTGATAAACTTTGATACTCCAGTAATGTAAGGATGATTGATATTTGTGAAACGCACTTTTCTGATCACTTTGCGATACTGTTTGCGGTAACGCTGTCTCAGTGCATGGTCACTCTGTGCGCTCCGGCTCGGCGGGTGTGCGCTATCAATACCCAGACAGCCTCCTTGTTTTCGGGCACTACCTGTGAAACGTATCATTTTGATGTGCAAAATCCCTCCTTGGATGAACTCCTTTCATATTTCAATTTCATAAATCAAGACATCATTAAAATCAAAAACGTCTAGATTTAGCATTACTTGTTCAATTCTAATGGCCAGTAGTTACCATGTTCCATCGTCTTTGAAGAAGAGCTGTTTTGTTGTCCAAGGATCAGCTGCTGATTCCTTTGTTGTCAGTTAACAGGTCTGTGCTAACGGTGCTTGTTGCTGGTGCAGAAGAAGAAGACGCAGCAGTGGAAGAAGGAGGGTCCTTGTCATCATGGTCCTGACGATGGCTCTGGTCCTGCTGAGCAGTGACCTTTAGTGGGCCGGAGACTTTGTTCCTGGGCTGGTGCATGTGGTCAGATGGTGGAGGCGGACTCTCTGGGGGAGTCTGGCAGGTTTCAGTTCCAGGATGCCATGTGGTTGGTCCAGGAGCTGTGAAGATCCTGCTTGCTGGAGAGGAGAAAGCAAAAAGGTGAGGTGTGTCCTCATGATTTGGGTCTCAGGGAATCGGGTTCAATTCTGAGTCTTCACTTATGGCAGAATCCAGACGCTGGGTCCTGAGCCTCTCTTTGTTGGATAGTTTGTTGCTTAGCTGGTAGCAGTGCTAGCTAAATAGCTGTGATTTTTCAACAAAAGATTGCAGATTGTCAGACCTCCTTTAGTGAGCGTCTGCAGCCAAGCTGGGAGACGCTCACAGATGTGATCGAACGATGCAGCTCGAAAAACATGTCCACCTCGCAACACTCCAGATCATCTGTGAAGCACTACGAGAGGCAGAACATGCCGAGATGATCATCTCCACACCGCTGGAGGGACTTGGTACTCAACCCTGTGTCTGACTGGCTGAACACAACCGCCACAACCAGGAGGAGCTGTGCAGCAGATCCGACCCCACTGTCCACCAACCAGGTCCATGCCACACAACTAATTGGTGCTGCCGGTATGGTGACCCCGGCCACATAGCGCTCAACTGCCCCACCCCAACTTCGAAAGCCTGGTTGACTTCGCAAGAGGGAAACAACATCAGGATGAGGGGGCCGCCAGCCCAAACTGTTATGAAACTTCAAGGCTTCTGAACACTGATGGGATTTTCCAGAGGACTCTATCTGACTGGACAGTTGGACAATGAACACTGTGAGGCTCTTGTTGACACTGGGTCCAGTATTTCTCTGCCATGGCCAGGTATGATCCTGGATACCACTGGTCCACCGTTAGACCCCTACGCCGACACAGCGGAGGACCGACGGGAGCAAAGTCGGCCCTGAAAGAGAGGAAGCTGCTGACAGTCAGGAAGTGATGCCTGATTTCTGGCTTGCTGACATTGAAGAGCTGTGCGTCATCGGGCTGGACCTGATGTCGCACTGAGGAGGATGCATCAATGCTTCATGAGCAACACTCATGCTTGGAGATGAGACCCTGAAGCCGCAATGCAGGGGAAGGAAGGAGGAGCAGAACCAGTTGCCCACAATAGCTCCACTGAGGGTCTGACTCGTCTGTGCACGACACAGCTGACAAGGGCCCTGGCTCTCGTGGTGATGTGGAGGTAGACGTCCTCTGCTGTGAAGACTACACCACTCATGAAGGTTTGTCCCGGTGCTCCAGAGCACCACTGCACCAGCCGCTGGTGCATCCCACCAGGGACTTCACTCGTCAGGCGCACACCGATAAGCAGGAGGAGGCTTCACAGAGCCGGGGACAGGTGTTTCAGACTGGGGACCGTGTGTAGAAGTACTGTCCATTCTGAAATGACGTGCCCCAAACTGAGCAGCCACTAACGGGGACCTGGCCGACCTGGCGCTGCTGCTGGCCCCGTGTCACGACCCCGCACCGCAGGCTGTGGAAGATGTTGAACTTCAGAACTAGTTTCTAAATTTAGATCATTGAACCCATTGATTTTAAAACGTGAAGATGTTTTCTTAACATGGTCAAAAACTTTCAAAAACAACCAAAAATGTTCATTTTAAGGTCTGAGTGGAGTCATTTCATTTTATCTTTGGAGTCATTTCAAGACAAGCATCGAAGGCATAAATGTGTTTTCATTGAAATAAAAAAGTATCCATTTTATTAAATTGTGACATTTGTTACAGAAACAGTAAATGAGCATTGAGTTGGTACAATGTAGCAGAGGTTTCTCGTCTCAGCATTCACTGGTCAAGAGTGGAGGGGAATCCATTGGCGGGATCGAAGTCTGAACATGGCTGCTTTGTTTGATCTGCCTCACCATGAGCATGGACAAGAGCCCCCCCACAAACTGTGAAGAAGAGCACCAGACAGGATTCATACATGAGAATTAAATACAACCAGTATTTCAAAACTATTCTGTTACTTTACAGAAAGGTAAAATTTTAAAACAATGAAAACAAAATATTTATTCATCGCCATCTAAATGTTTGTCCATGGAGTAGTTTGATTTTTGTGTTACATACATAATTACATACAATAAAACATGTTCTCCGGACATGTATCTAATAAACTGTAAAACACTAATCTTGTGTTGGAGGCCTGGTCAGTTGCATCAGTAGTTTCTGGGGATGTGGCGCGTGGATATGTCCGCCGATGGGGAAGGACATTTTTGGGGAGGACAAATGGTTCTGTTGTCCTGGGCCCAGGGTTGGGCGGGGGGTCAGAACCAGGCCCTCACTGAATTAAGGAATACGTTTTCAAAAAATTTCAAAAATAGGCCTATTTATGGAGGGAAAACCTAATATTTCAGTTACATCAGTGGCTTTATTTGTTTTCCTTCTAAATGTCCCTGAAATTGTGATGAAGAACTCCCCCCACCCCCAACACAAAATGGTTTGGCCAAGACATCATGGATGATTTTGCCAGAAGGAAAGTCCAGTGCCTGGCATCTGGAGTCCAAATCTCAACATGTCCCACCAGCAGCAGTCTTAATGGTCAATATTCATTTATTTCCTGCAGGGCTGCGCGGTATACACGGTATGACGGCAGAAACGATATGAATTTGGTCACGGTAGAGATTTGCGCTCTGCCGCCATCCCGTCATCTCACCTGACACAGTTTAACTGCTACTACTTAAATAAAATTTGCAGAGCGATTTAACTGAAAAACCGAGCATCGCATCATTGAACACGTTACAGCTCCTTCTGGCCACGTCTTGCCGGCTAAACACTCTTTTTCTAACAACATGCAGAGAGAGCCTGGCTTCAGGGGCCTTCTTCTTCTGTGGTGTCTGTGTGAAAATAAGGTTGAACATGCAAACAGCACATCTAGTGACATGAAGTGTAAATGCAGGTGAATTTAACAACTACAAAACCCACTCAGAAGCACTTCATTATAGGTTTTACACCGCAACATTTATACAGCGATACATACCGTTAGCGTGAAAAGATTTCATCTAAATTACCGTGAAGGGAACAAGTCCAAAGATGAGTCCTGCTGCAATGCTCAGGGGCTTGTGGAAAACCTGGCTGGTTTCAGGTGCATTAGATATGACCTACAGGGAGAAGGTACAACATTAGCATCATGGAGCATGAAGGACAGAGAGAGGGAACGTTCTCAGAAAAGAGTCTGAGCCACACCGACCTGGGAGACGTTCACAACGATATGGGTGCCGTAGCTCACCAGGATGACGGTAATGATCCACATCAAGACACAGAACTGAAACCATAGCAACATTCAGCCGTTAGCTCCAACGAGGAACACCGTGACCTCCACTCCGGTACCTACCACGATGAGCGGGGTCTTCTTCTCGGTGATGCTGCCGTACGTGCCCAGAGCCGCGAGGGCGAAGGATACAAAGATGGTGAGCCATGGCTGCACCAGAAGAACTTGGATCCACATGAAGTCGATCAGCTGAAACACAGCTCACACACTCAGAGTCTGCACAGAAAATCTGGAACTTTCCTTTTTCATCTGTTTTTTTTTTTTTTTTTGTCTTTTAATCTAATTTTCTTTTGTGTTTCCTTGTCTTTCTTTCTCTGTATGTGTCTGTTTTGACGCAAAGCTATTCAGTCAATTTTCAGTCATTTCTCAGTCTCTTTTTGAACATTTCTTATGCTATTTGTCAAACGTTGATGAATAGCACCTCGTGGAGTCTGAAGTGCTCCTGTTTGGTTGGACTCCACCCATTTCCTCAAGTGAGTCCACCTGTGGACTTGATGAAATAGATGAAGTCTAGCATGCTCTTGCTTGGTTGGAACAAAAACCAGCAGCCACAGCGGCTCTTTCTGGACTGAATTGAGGACCACTGTTCTAGGGTCATGTGACCCTTATGACCATATCTGGGCGTAGACTGATGACGTCATTCAACAAAAGCAGCTGTCAATCAAATTCTGACAGTGTTCTCTGTTGCAAATCACTTTTAAAAGCTTTAAAATATACTTTTAGCAGTCAGCAACACACGGGGACGGTCTCAGTCTCAGGTGTCGACCAATTACTGCTTGCAACTTTAATTTAAAACTAATTTTCACATTTGGACTATTATTTTCATTGTTTTGTTTGTTTTTTTGGGGGGGCATTCTTTATTTTTGTCATTTTTAAAATGACTTTTTCAGTGTTTCAGCTGTTTCCATGGGCATCGATTGTAAGACTGTCGTTGAAACACAATGATTTTCAGAAGAAAATATGAAGAAACTACACATTTTCACTTCTAACGTGTGCAACTCGTGTGTTTTTGTGAAAGCTTGAGCTCATTCTTCTTGAATACACAGGAATCTGACAGAATCAGGAAGTCAATGCTCTGTGGTGTTTGTTGTTATTTACCTTTGTGGCGTCGACCGTCAAAACAATATTTATGATGAGCATCACAACTCCAAAAATCTGTAGACACAGAACATGCTTAAGGATGAATTTAAACATCAAACTTACAATTCCAATGAGTAAATTTCTTCAATTGAAAGCATTAAAAACTAGTGCTGTCAGTTTTAATCACATTGATCGCAATTTAATCGCATTGATCGCAATTAATCGTGATTAATTCATGGAGAACTGTCAACAATTAACGTTTTTAAAGCTAGGGTGTAGGATGTTGTGCAAAAGCACTTTTTGTCATACTGAGTGAAATGCTCCTTGCCCCCTGGGAGAAGTCAATTCATTATGTGGACGGAAAAAGGTGCTGAAAAAATCTGACAACTGTAGCGGTCAAAGGACAGTAAAAACTTTGACCAATCGTATCGCGCGGACCGCTCTTCAGGAACCAATCAAATCCCTTCGCCGTTCTACCAGCCCCCTGCGCGTACATGTCAATGGCGTGCACTGGCCCTGGTTCAGTGTGCGCGCACGTTGCCAAGGCGCTCTCGGCTCGCGTGAAAAATAGAACGAAGCGGAGCGGGCGCGCTGCGCTCCTATGCACGTTGTGTGCAGGCAGTCAGAAAAGTTAATAACATTGGAGGCCATCACAAACTCCCTGCGCATGGCGCTTCCGCACTTCCGTGTCCAGTGCGTTCGCTCCCAACGGGAGCTCCTCCAATGGGGTGGGAGCTGGGCGGAGCCATGGGGAGATGCTACATTCGTGGTACATGCTAGTTTTCCAAGATCGTCGACCCTCGCTTTAAAGTTGAGATTAATCGCAATGAAGAATCTAATCCTCATAAATCAGTCCCAATGTCAGGAAAAACACTATTATCCTCTAGTTCTTTTCTTTGACCCAATTGGCAGACCTCAATGGATTAATCCTGATTAAAACTGACAGCACTATTAAAAACATTTTCTGTGAACAAATATGAAAATTATTGAGACAAAATTAATACAGCTGTCAAGGTTCTCACCAGTTTTTTTTCTCACAGGGAAAAAAGAAGGAGCAAAAGGGAGAAAATAAAAGGAAATGAAAGTTACGTTATGAAAGTCTGACGGTCAGTAGGGATAAACGAAAGTTATGAATGTAACTACGGTCCTATGAATCCTGGATGACCGCCAGAGGCGGTGCTTAAAGCACTCGAATGTTCCCTTCGCGCATGTACAGTTTGAGTATGTATACCAACAACGTCACTCGTGACCCCTGGGTGACCCAGGAATTACTATAAATTCCAGTCAGAGAACCAGGTTCGGCTCCTACGGAATCTTCTTGCGGGACCATGAGGATTCCGAGTGACAGAGTGCTCTGGCGTTCCTCCGGGATTCATAGAACCGTAGTTACATTCGTAACTTTCGTTCTATTTCATTCCTACTGACCACCACAGGTGGTGCTTAAAGCACTGGAATGACGTATGCCAACTTGGACACGAGGAATCACAGAGACCAACCTCACTGGGAAGCCTCTGCAGGGCCCAGTACCGTCCGCAGTGGACGCGGAGGCACAACGGCCAACCTGTAGAACCTGGAAAGGTGCTAGGCGTTGCCCAGACAGCGACAGCACATAGCTCGTCCAGCGGCGGCCCCTTCAGGGCGACCCATGTTGTGGACATCATCCTGGTGGAGTAGCAATGCACACCTTTGGGCAAAGGCCGGCCTGCGGCCTGATGTGTCCACAACCCAGTGGGACCGGTGCTGCCTGGAGAGAGCGTAGCCCTAACTAGGGCCTCCGTAGTAGACAACAGGCTGGTCAGATGTCCGCACATCTGCCGCAGCAGCCATGTAGCTTCTCAGAGCTCAAACTGGGCACAAGAGCTCTGGCCGGCCCCCCCGGGTCGTCCGACGGGGGGTCACATTGAGCGAATCATATAGGCTGGGTGGCTTTCAGCCACAACAACACCCGAGGGAGGAAAGTGGCATTCCAGCGTGACGCTCGCCCCATCCCGATGCCACCGTAGGCATGCCGGGCGAATAGACAGAGCGTGTAGCTCCTCCACACACTTTGCCGTGGTATGTCCAGCATAAACACTGTCTTACATAACACCTGCCACAGCTGCTGCCCGGGGCTCAAAGGGAGGCTGTTGTGTCAGCCAGCTCTGCCGCACCAGATGTAGATCCCAGGTGGGAGCCTGTGGGCTCTGGGGGGGTGAACCTCAAGGCCCCCCTGAGGAAAGCTGACACCAGAGTGTGGTCCCCAAACACGCCGCCTGCAACCCGTGCATGGCAGGCCGGTATCGCCACCACATACATCCCAGGGCGAACGGGGACCGGGCTACGTCCATAAGGACTGCAGAAGTCCAAGATCACAGGGACCAGGCAGAGCACCGGGTCCCCCCCCAGAGGCCAGCAGCTGCTATCACCAGCTGTGGAACTTGTGCACTGCGGCAGCAGCGGCAACGGCAGCCCCCCGACCGTCCGCCAGCGGCGGCGTCACCGGCCAAAGCGGCGGTGCGCACAACAGATCAGAAAGACACAATATCACACCGGCCATATCGCTGCTTCATTTCCTGAATCCAGGCGAGGGACGCGAGCGGCGTCCCTGAGGCCCAAATAACACCGACCATGCCGGAACAGCCGCAGTCATCATGTAAACACCCCCGGGGGAAGCAGCCGCTAACCCCCATCACTCACCATGAAGGATAGTAGATTCAGCAACCTTATCATCTGCCGGAGGTACGAATGAATCTCAGGCAACGTGCAGCGCCGCCGAGTCAGGTGAACGGGACCGCAACACATCACAGCCTTTGGAGGACATCAGCAGCTCCAGCTACACCGTCACAAGGCTCCCAGCGACAGTGCATCATGACGCTGTAGAAGCTCGTCCCGTCAGGCGGATACGAACTGAACGCGAGAAGAAAAAAGGGGCCGAACCAGGTTCTCTGACCAGAATTTAAAGTAATTCCTGGGTCACCCAGGAGTCACGAGTGACGTTGTTGGTATACATATTCGAACTGCGCATGTGTGAAGGGAACATTCCAGTGCTTTCAGCATTTCCTCTGGCTGTCAGTAGGAATGAAATAGAAACACAGTTTCAGACAAAAAGAGAGAAGTTAAAACATTGAAGGGAAAACAGAAGGGAGGAAAAGAAAGAAAAAGGGGATGAAGATGAATTTCATTATGAAGAGAAAAGTGTGAGAAACATTTTTAAACAGAAAATTACTCGGTTTACTCATTAAAGAAGGTGAAAGCTGGAAGAGAACAAAACAAAGTTAACTGTTAACTGTGTGTCCCTACAGCTTCCGATAGTGAGATTTAACGCTTTAGTCTGTCGGGTTACCATGTGCTTAGTTCTTTCTTTTTGTTGTTTTCACTTTAAATAAGAACAGAAACATGTTGGGGATCATCCTGGCATCTCCCTCATGAAATATTAACATTTAGTTAACACTCTAGTTTTTCAAGGAGAAAAATCCAGATCTATGGATGTGAAGATGAGCTTTTCCAATTCAGACTTTGGAAAAAACACACACACACACACTGTAAAACTAAGTATAAATATGCATATTAAAAAAAGGTGTCAGACTTACGCCAACTAGCAGGCTGAAGAGAAGCAAGCCGTACTTGAGGAAGACGAAGCTTTTGTTCATGTTTGCTGAATGAAGGTGAAGCTCTGCGAGACTGAAGGACTGACTGCAGAGTTCAAAGTTGACCTTATCTTATCTTATCTTATCTTATCTGAGAGAGAGAGAGACAGAGAGAGAGAGAGAGAGAGAGAGAGAGAGAGAGAGAGAGAGAGAGAGAGAGACCAGTGGTTTATTACAACCTCACATTGAAGCATTTCGGACAAATGATCATAAACACAACGAGTACAGCAAATAAGGCGCGCCTCCCTGGGGGGCGCCAAAGGGCTTCAGGGGAGGTTGCAGGGAGTAACAGAGAAAAAGAGAGAGAGAGAGAGAGAGAGAGAGAGAGAGAGAGAGAGAGAGAGAGAGAGAGATGAGAGAGAGAGAGAGGAGAGAGAGAGAGCGCAAGTGCTTCTTGCACGTGGGCTTCCGTAGCAACACAGTGTGTCCATACGCGGCTGCCGTACCCTACGAGTGGACTCACAACATCAGAACATTTCACCTGAAAAGACAGCTCGGAGTGAGTAGTGAATAACATGCAGGCATTATCATTAGCTTAAAGATGGTAAAGACTAGTTCTCAGTTGGGGGTGTGGGGTGCCACAAGGTTCTGTCTTGGGCCCCCTCTGTTCAGTGTTTATATAAATGACCTTCCAGCGGTTGTCCTGAAGTGCACACGCAAATGTACGCAGACGACGCTGTGCTTTATGTTCATGCAAAAACAAGTCAGAAGGCAGCAGCTGTGCTCCAGGGTGCAATGGAAAAAATTCAGATTGGATGATACAATCATGTTTGACACTAGGGCTGCACGATATTGGAAAAAACTGACATTGCGATTTTTTGGGGGGCTTGCAATATATTGCGATATATATTGCGATATTAAAAATAGAAGAATTTTCACCAGATGTCCTGAATAGCTCTATTTGGGGAGATGGCCACTTAAGAGAAATACGTGGTGTTTCATACCGCTTGTCAAGCATTCGGATCATTTTTTTAAATCTCTCTTTAAACGATCCACGGTGTTCAAGGCACCATGTCTTTTGCTAGGTAAAAAGTTATTGCATCCGTGATTTGGAGTTCCTATCATACGGTGTTATGCCGGCGAAGGCTTCTGTAATTGTTTTTTGAGAAGATGACGTTTCACCTGTGGTCTTGTGATGGCATTTCAAATGGTCCAACAGGTTTGACGTATTACCTCGTGTTGAGGCAACCACGACGAGGCACTGTCGGCCGAGGACGCTTTTTTGTTCCGTATCGTCTTTTTTTATAGCCGAAATACATCCAAATTTCACATGTTGACCTTCTTTTGGGGACTAAATCCTTTGTCGTTTCCTCCTGCATGTCGCCTGTGTTCAGAGTGTAGTCCCCCCCCCCCCCCCCCACCCCCCTTGCTGTGGAGGAGGGAGGGGGGCCGTTGAGTGCGAGCAGGAGGGAGGGAGAGAGCGGCTATGCGGAGCATGGAGCAGCTTGCTGCTTTTACGAAGCAAAACAAAAGTTAAAAATAATAATAATAATAATAAAAATATTGCACCTCCTGCGATGTGACTATTGCACATGCACACATTACGATGGCGATGTTCAACGATATATTGTGCAGGCCTAGTGGACAGGAAACTGAGGAGATTGTAAACAAACAAGTTGGCTCATTTGTAGCTCAGGGACAGGTATACCCCTATCCCACTGGCCAAAAAACCTGTTTAAACCACTACTTCATGGCAGTGGGAAAGGGTTTGACCCGGGATTTTGACCCGGGTCGCTGACCCTGCAATCGACCCGGTAATTTGCCAGATGAGTTTGTACGGCTTTTAGTTGGAGGGACAAATCTGGAAACTTACATGATGACGTCGACGCAGCGCGGCTAAGTTAGCGCGCTGTATATTAAGAAGCCTGATGTTTTTGTGATTTTGTGCCCCATTTATACTTCATGCTAACTGTTCATGTTGTATTTCATTTATTGATTTCATCATTTTTATTTGCATTTATTTATCTATAATTAATGATCTTGTTTACTATGCTTATTGGGAATTTGCTTTCCTTAAATAAAAACTGTCAAAGACAAAGCCATCAAGTTTCTTGTGAGTTTAAGTATACACTGGTGATGTGGGGGTGCACCTAAAATCTTGCTTCAGATGCTGGATTGGTCAAGGCATTTCTTCACATAATGATAAGACAACGTGTGATTTGCCTTGATGCTTCTTGTTTTGTCCCTGATGTGCACAGATGTGAGCTGTGTTTGTCTTCAGGAGAAAGTCTGCTGAAGCCTGAGACTCCTCAGATCTGTTTCACTGACAGTCCTGGCTCCATGCTGAAGCTATTTTCTAAGCTGGAAGGCAGCAGCTGTCACTGCATCACTACTCATCCTGTCATCTGATTACTGCTGCAGAGTACTTTATTTTCAAGTCGTTTTTTATTTTCCCTTAACAAATGAACAACGCTCCCTGAACCTGGGCCGAAAGGTTCAAATACAGTCAATTCTTACATGAAAATAACCCTAAATTGAAGATAATAAAATACATTAGTTTTATATACCGCCTTTTTTCAGTGAACCCAGACGCTTTTTCAATGACATTATTCTTTCATTCCATCCTTGATGATGTAAGCTATGGAAGCAGCCACAGCTACCCTGAGGCAGACTGACCAGGAGTAAACTGCACCAGCGGCCCTTCTGACCACCACCAGCCGTTCACCAGGAGCCGCAGCAGGACACCTCAGGGTGCCACAGAAAGACCCAAGCAGGAGGTCAAACCATCCATGCAGCAAGAAGCCAGGAGGACAAGGACTCTCCGTGTCCGGCAGACCCACCACGAGGGACCCCACAGCTGACCAGGTGGGGAGCCCCTCACCCCCAGAAACCCCCAGAACCCTGCCCAGCAGGGGAGGGGGGAATCTTGCCCCACTCCTTGTCTACCCCACCTACAAACAGACACACACACACAGCCCGAGTCTTTGGGGCATCATGGCTCTGGGAGACCACTGAGCAGTAACACACAGGCGGGGCCAGGAGGAGGGGGAAAATGAACTTACGACTCCAAATCACCTGTGAAGCACACTGCTGCACAAGGTGCTTCAGACAAACCTCTGTTCAGTAGCTTTTAATGTTCCTCAGAATTTATATTGATTTTTGATTTAAAAATACAGCAACGCCCCCAGGAGACTTCATCTAATAACTCAAAATCAGCACTCATGAATTCAGTACTGTCAGTACTGTTTGAACAGTCGTATAATTTGTATTTTTAAGTTACATAAACAAGGTGAGAGCTCATATCCTACATAGAACGACAGTCTTATTTTTCAAATGTTGACTACGCTTCGCAGTTCAGGTAATGCTCTGAGTATGTCCGCACCACGGGAAAAAAAAAGTGCGCACCGCTAAACTACGTGCGCCTTGGTTTGACTCTTTTCCGGAGTTGCAGCTGCTGAACTGCAGTGAGACATTTGTTTTCATCAAATGTTCCTACTTCCGTATTTTTTTCACTCACACGACAGTAACGAGTCAACAACAACTTTTGACGTTTTAGGCTCATATATAGTATTTAGTTCTGCGCTCCCGTATTACAGAGTCAGAGGAGATGAGAAGGAAAAGCTGGAATCCTACCTGGAGCCAAGAAGAGAGCCAGGAAGAGCCGCGTGATTTACATTTCTTCTTTCTTCTCTCACTGAAACACTCTGAGCTAGAGATGTGTCGTTCGCGAACGTAATGGCTCTATGAGCCGGCTCTTTGAAGTGAACGACGGGAGCCGGCTCCCCACCAATCAGGAGCCGTGGCACAACACCGGCTCCCTTCGAGACGCTTTTTTTCTCTGTCTGCGCTGCTTGTGTGCTGAGCAGAGGGGGGAGGGGCTGCAGCCGAGCACACACACACACACAGCAGCACAGTGAGCACAGGAACGGGTCAAGAGAGGAGAGAGAGTGCAATATGGGGGACAAAAAGAAAGAAAGTAAAAAAGAAATTAGTCATATCAGGAAAAGGAGCCAAATTTGGACTCAGTTTAATTATATTGATGGCTCCAAAAGCAGAGTGCATTGTCTGCAAGACCAAAATGTCATATAGTCCCCTCTGAGAGAATCTTCTCTAAACAGGTCAGATAATCACCGATGGAAGAAGCCGAATCAGTCGCTCAAAGCTGAGGCACTTGGCGTTTTTAAATGCCAATCTTCAGTAGAGAGTGCTGATTTTTTTCTTTTTGTTTTACACATTTTAATTTTAATTTTTTTTTTTTGCGTGTTTTTCAGGGGTTCTGTGTTGTGTGGTGGAAATTTCTATTGAGTGCATGCTTAACTGTTTTGCAGTGCTTAGATTTATTTGTTATAAATACCCGTAGCTCTCACACACTCAGATGTGTGGGGAACCGCGAATGCTTTGTCTAGAATTTACTTTTCCTGATAATCTTAGCGTAGCAGCTGCGGGTGTAACTTTCACTACTTTGCGCTGCTTGATGCGTAGGAAGCAAATCCAAGGGACAGGCAGGATGGAGCTCCAAGACAGTTTATTCTGGAATACATGGGATACAGACCAACAGCTGAGCAGGCTGATCTCTGTTCGCTCTAAAAGAAGAATCACACCACAGATAAGTACACATGCACAAACCGCGTGCAGCACGTTAGCAGCTAATACCTAGCAGCAACGTTCTTATACTCATATCGTATCTCACATAGAAAACACAGAACTCGAACTGACACACCTTACTGTAATGCAGCATAAAGTGATGGATTAAAGAACTTTTATCTATTTCAGTCATCAATGTAATGCTCTTTATAAAGGCCGTGTGGTGGAGTGAAGCAGAGATAAACTTACCCAGTTCAGACACCGGAAAAACTGCACAGATAAGCTGCGCAGCGTTACAGTCACACAGTTCCGGTGAGACTTTCAAAATAAAATACAATAAGAACACGGTGAGACTTTCAAAATAAAATACAATAAGAGCAAAGTGTCTGTATCCCAAATTTAACATGAATTTAAACATATTTACACTGTTACATACACCCCCCCTAAATTCTGTTAAACTTTGGGCGAATACTGAGCAGTAACAAACAACAAAGACAAAAAGAGTCCATCAAAAGGGAAACCAGAGCACTGACGTACAGCAAAGTCAATCATAAAATTCTCCACAGGAGTGCAAAGGACAGGGTTGGTACCAGACCCCACACTTAATACAGACTTAAAGAAGATGCCATTTACACCTCCTCAACATCCAATCTGCTCCATATACAAATCCAAAGTGCATCAAAACACAGAATAACACATAAAATACCAAAATAGCTCAGTCAAGTTCAACCAGAATTAGGAAAGGTGACAAAAGGAAAAGAAAAAGAAAAAAACAAAAAAACATTCAGGCCATCTACACCCCAAAAATGTCTTAAGGAATGTAGCAACTGAACCCGAGTCAGGTAAGGCATCCCCAACTGTTTGTGTAGACATCTCAGCAATTAACCTAACAGGTGGTCTGACAAGTCTACCAAATCTAGTAGTGACTGCATCAGTATGTCCTGTATGCAAAGCCTGAGGTTGTGTGCAAACCACAGCATCATCATCCACATGCCTACTGTCTACTGTGGGAGGCAACTGAGATGCACTAACTGAGACAGGTAAATGAGGTGCAAGAACAGGGTCCAAAGAAGAGGTAGGGACTGTGCCGACTGCTGCTAGGTCATGGGCTAGAGCTAACTTTGCTGGGTTCTGAGTCAAGGGCAGGCACTGACACATTTGGTTCTGGATCAGGAACTTGGGCCGATATAACTGGTTCAGAGTTAGAGGCAGGCTCTGTGCTTTCTGGGACAGGGACAGCAACGACTGGGTCCGGCATTGATCCAGAATCTTCCTGTCTGGGAGCGCTTACAATATCATCATCAGGAAAAGAACCAACTCCCGCATCAACAGAGGAATCCTCATTCACATCACTCATGCCAACAGGGATTGTTATTTCAGGAGTGTGCATGAGCCAGTCCCTGGTCCAAACATTGCGATCATCATCCTCCACCAAAACTGCGTCCCGATGACTCCCACATGCCGTGTCACTCAGGTCCGATCCATGTAGAGAGACTTCATCCATATCAAGGGTAAGGAAATCAACAGGGGAAGGAGGTTCCTGTGCACAACTCTCTCTCTGCCGGTTTGAACATCCTTAATCCGGTACACCTTTATCTCAGGCCGCACTGACACAACATCATAGGGGGCTGAATCCCATTTGTCAGCGAGCTTTCTCTTGCCTCTCTCACCACGATTGGCCAGCAGCCACCCGATCACAATGATGTCAATAGCTGGGCTAGTCCTAATGTTTGGGTTGTGCTTTAGAACTCGCTCAGCAGCAGCCACACTCAAGGAACATGCCATGGAGCCACTGTCCAATCATAGCTTTCAGCTCAACATCATCGGCAGCAAAAACATCAGTATAAAACAAACTGTCCACCTTCTCAATTTTGTGCATTGACTGAAAAACACAGTTTTTTCTGATGGGGGCAAGAGAACAGAGAGAGCCATACAAAAGACTCAAGGTCATCAGTATCAAGGCTGGGAGGTGCACTTCCGGAATCCACACTGCCCTCCCCAAAGAGTGGATCTATTAGTTTTCCGGCTGCTGGCGAGGTCCAGACCTCGAGCGGTTGGGACAGGCACGTCTCGAATGACTTAGTGAATGACACTGGAAGCATAGCTTTTGGTCACGACAGTGAGTGAAAGCGGAGTGAGTAGCATCATGACAGACTGAGCAGGGCATTTCATGCAGACCACTTATCTTGGGGAGTCGTGGGCCAGACTGTCTGTTAGGACCAGACGCTATCGGCCTCTCGAGAAGCACTTTCTCCAACATGCTGATGAAGACGCTCTAGGGTCGCTGAGTCTGGGTTCTGTGGCTGCCGTGAGCCAGGTTCTGCAGGAGTTGCAGGCAGGTGGAACAGCAACATGGGAAACATTCACCGACCACCTTCTCTTGAGGGAATTGTTCACAACAGAAGACCTGCCAGAATGGTACTCACTCAAAATGTCTTGAAACCTCATAAGCAGTCCACTTATCGATTGTCTTAGAGCGAAAAGTCACTGCAAGCTCAGCAGAGGGGCAGTTCTAATGAACATGCGCGTGACCTCAGTACTGGGACAGTCAGCGTTTTACCCTGCTCTTCAGGCGCTCAGTGGCAAGATCCACAGCACGATTCAGTCTGAGCCAGTAGTCAAACGCATCCTCACCTTTGTCAGGCAGAGTGGTGTAAAAATCTGCAAGTGGAAGCGGGTGAACATGTGGCAGAGTCAAAGTGCTTCCTTAGGAGGCCGTATATAGCTTCAGGGTTGCGAGAGATTATCAATTTCACTGTTTCTGGTCCCAAACCTACGACGTCCCTGGCCTTGCCTCTGAGATGAACAATGATTTTCCTCCGCCTGTTCCTCGGGTCTCAGCACCCTTCTTAATAAAGTTCCTCATGAGGTCTTCCCACTCACGCACCGAGACAGGGTCAGAGCCGTCACCTCTAAAGCAAGGAGGATCCTTAAGCTTTCTGTGAGGCCCACACTGGGCATGGGAGGCATTAACGGCATGACAAGTGGACAAGTCATCATTAGCTGGCGAAGAAGTAGGGGCAGTCACAGGAGTACTAGCAGATGGGCTAAGGTGAGTAATGATGCTCTGTGCTACCTGCTGACCCACTTGTTGTATCACATCACCTAACTGACTAGCAATGTCTGCAGTAATGGGAGCAGGGCTAGTAGTAAGGGGGCTGGCGTCCTGAAAAACCCCACAGAGCTGCTTAAAGGACGGGCTACAGCCTCATTAACCACGGGAAAGCCTAATGAGGGCGAGGAACTCCCCACTGTATTACCACGCCCCCGAACAGGACTATCAAACCGTAAGGTCAAAGGTGTCTGTAGAACCCCTCTCCCCCTACCAACCCCAAATGGTTTCAGATCCCATTCGAGAATAACTCATTCTGAATATTCAGTGAAAACTGTACAATACCCAAAAAAAAATCAGCTGAAAATACCACAAGAGCAGGTGCAAATACCACAAAAATACACTGCCACACAGAAAATCAGTAAAAACAGTCCAAAAAAAAAAAAAAAAGGTCTTCCCTAAGCAAAAAGGCAGTTGGTTCTTGAGCAATATAATAAACAGAGACCGAAATCACACTCTCAGTACTCCAGTGGTAACATCAGTCCAACACATCTACCTGCACCCATGCAGGCGAAATGGAACAGCAGCAGCAAAGCAGTCCCGGATCGGCTGAAGAACCTCAGCTTGAGGATCGACGGTCACGGCACCAATGTAACTTCACTACTTTGCGCTGCTTGATGCGTAGGAAGCAAATCCAAGGGACAGGCAGGATGGAGCTCCAAGACAGTTTATTCTGGAATACATGGGATACAGACCAACAGCTGAGCAGGCTGATCTCTGTTCGCTCTAAAAGAAGAATCACACCACAGATAAGTACACATGCACAAACCGCGTGCAGCACGTTAGCAGCTAATACCTAGCAGCAACGTTCTTATACTCATATCGTATCTCACATAGAAAACACAGAACTCGAACTGACACACCTTACTGTAATGCAGCATAAAGTGATGGATTAAAGAACTTTTATCTATTTCAGTTCATCAATGTAATGCTCTTTATAAAGGCCGTGTGGGTGGAGTGAAGCAGAGATAAACTTACCCAGTTCAGACACCGGGAAAAACTGCACAGATAAGCTGCGGGCAGCGTTACAGTCACACAGTTCCGGTGAGACTTTCAAAATAAAATACATAAGAGCAAAGTGTCTGGTATCCCAAATTTAACATGAATTTAAACATATTTACACTGTTACACGTGGCACTCGTGGAAGAGTCTTCCTGTGTCTCAGCCTATGGCTGGGTGCAGTCAAGGCCCCTGGGAGTGAACGTAGCAGATAGTTATTAGAGGCGTGCACGCCCCTGCGAGGAGCAGAACTCACGTCTGTTACTCTGTTGACTGCGTGACTTCTCCTGCTGTACAGCATAATAAAAGATACCAAAACGAACTCACCGGCGGAAGCCCTTCATTAAATAAAATTGCCATAACAGTTGTTTCAGTCTAAATTGGTCAAAAGTTGAATTGTAAATAGATAAAAGTTCTTGTATTTTATAGTTTGTTTATAGCGTTGAAGAGTTAATATTTGTAATTTTTATTTTGTTGTTTTGAATTTTTTTTCAGGGATTCTGTGTTGTTGTTTGACTTTAAATTTGTTGAGTGTATAAAAAGCTAAAATTGTTTGTATTTGAGAATTAATTTTTTTGTTGATCTGTAAATCAGTCTGCCCCAGAGCAGCTGTGGCTACAATAGTAGCTTACCACCACCGAGTATGGTGTGAACAGGTTAATGTGATATTGCAGTGTGAAGCGCTTTGGGCTCTGTCATGCAGGGTAAAAAGCGCTATACAAGTGTAGTCCACTTACCATTTACCATTTAAATTTATATTTCGTGTGATTTTCAGGGATCCTGTGTTTCACTTTAAATCTGTTAAGTATAAAAAAGCTAAAAGTTTATTCTTGTATTTCATAGTTTATTTGTTGTTGCACTGAAAAGTAAATATTTGTCATTTACATTTTGTTGTGTTGTGTGTTTTTCAGGAATTCTGTGTTGCTTGACTTTAAAGTTGCTTAGTATAAAAAAGTTAAAAGGTTAAATTAGTTGAAAGTTCACTGCAGAGTGAAAAATAAAGGCTATCATAATTAGTAGTATAATAAATTTTTTTATTAATTATTAATTCATTTTGTGCATAACGTTACATTATTATTGGTAATAATCGATTAAAGCAACAAAAAAAATCTGAAGAGCCGTTTGGGAGCCAAAAGAGCCGGCTCTTTTTAGTGAGCCGAACTGAAAGAGCCGGTTCCCTAAAAAGAGCCGGAATTTCCATCACTACTCTGAGCGTCTGAGCTGAAGAAGAAGGAAACGGTGCGTTTCCACCTCCCAGGGCCGGTTTTAGCTATGGGCAATGTGGGCGACCGCCCAGCCATGTGAGGGCGCACTGGCGCCGTGCGCACGAGAAAAAAAACAAAATTAAAAAAAACAAAAAACAAAAAACAAACTCGCCAGTATTCCAGACTTGCACTCATTTCCATGTCAAGTTAGTGGTGTGAGCGCTGGGGTGCCCTCAGTTGCCATGACATACAGCTTGTATGTCCGTTCGGCTGTCCGGAAGGTGGGGGGGGGGGGGGGGGGGGGGGCAGACTGATGGCAACAGACACTGCTTCAAAATTAATTGTATTTCATAATTAATACAGACCCACAGTAACTGACTGGGTTATGTGGAAATAAAATGAAAAAAAAAAATCTACGGAAATTTGTTTACGTCACGTGACTCCGGACTGTGGTTGATTTACGGTGAACCGTGACCGGAAGGTGCTGGCGAAAGGTGATGCTTTGATCATGGATCCAAGTAAAAGACCAAAGGAGCATCAGGTGCCCAGTTTAGAAAAAGAAGAAAAGAAGAAGAGGAGAAACAGGCCAAAGATAAAGGTATGCATATTTTTGAGTGATGCTAATGATATTATTAACCATTTATTAGTCTTTTGCTAAGCCACAGAAGACGACTGCATCTGGTATTTAGTTTTGCTGAACTACCAACTATTGTAATTGAGGCATCATGTGATGCAACTAATTTCACCCAGAGGCAGCCTGGTATAGTTTGTGTTTCACATGCAACAAGAAGTGCAAATTCACACAGACATCCTGAGTGTGGACTTATTCCCATACGCTATATGCTAAGATCAATAACTTCTAACATAAATTGACATGGCATTTTGTAAGATACACGAGATATAGCTTTTTAAATAATTTGCAGTGTGTCATGCTTAGTTAATAGGATGTTGACAAATGTTAATAAAATGTGCATTATGGTCATTTTAATTGGGTAACTGATGCATGTGGGATGTCAGTGTGATCTAACATACATATTGTATCTTAACTGTAAATTCAGGGGCAGTTCTGAAATATTTTGGGGCTGGAGCCACTGACCAAGATGAGCACAGCAGCCACAGACCTGGTCCTGGAGTCTGGTGAGGAGCATCTACTGTACCTCCTCAGCCACATGTTCTTTGCAGGACTCCTCAGTTGTGTGTGTGTGTGTGTGTGTGTGTGTGTGTGTGTGTGTGTGTGTGTGTGTGTGTGTGTGTGACACAGAGAGAGAGAGAGAGAGAGAGAGAGAGAGTCTATCCTTTTATCCTGTTTATCCTTTGTTTTTATATTTAAGATTATATTTAATAAAATAATCCAAAAAATTATGTAATGTATTGCTATATATTGTTGTTTTGGTGGCGGGGTTTGGCAGTAAGTTTTTGTTGGGGGGGGGGGGGGGGGGGGGGGGGGGA